>NC_079412.1:28492989-28534654 GCF_026213295.1 Gadus chalcogrammus | reverse complement strand
TGAGGTGGAGGTGATGGTGTAGGTGGAGGAGGAGGTGGTAGTTGAGGTGGAGGTGATGGTGTAGGTGGAGGAGGAGGTGGTAGTTGAGGTGGAGGTGATGGTGTAGGTGGAGGAGGAGGTGGTAGTGAGGTGGAGGTGAGGTAGGTGAGGAGGAGTGTATTGAGGGGAGGTGATGTGTAGGTGGAGGAGGAGGTGGTAGTTGAGGTGGAGGTGATGGTGTAGGTGGAGGTGGTAGTTGAGGTGGAGGTGATGGTGGTGGAGGTGATGGTGGTGATGGGGGAGGTGGTGGTGGTAGTTGAGGTGGAGGTGGAGGTGGTGGTGGTGGAGGTGGTGGTGGAGGTGGAGGTGATAGTGGGAGTGGTGGAGGTGGTAGTTGAGGTGGAGGTGATGGTGGTGGAGGAGGTGGTGGAGGTGATAGTGGGAGTGGTGGAGGTGGTAGTTGAGGTGGAGGTGATGGTGGTGGAGGAGGTGGAGGTGATGGTGGTGGAGGAGGTGGTGGTGATGGTGGAGGAGGTGGTGGTGGTGGAGGAGGTGGAGGTGGAGGTGCTGAAGGTGATAGTGGGATCGGTGGTGGTGGTGGTGTATCGGTGGTGGTGGTGGTGGTGGTGTATCGGTGGTGGTGTATCACCACCACCACCCTCACCTTTATTTCTTCCTTTCCCTAGTTTTCCCTCCGAGCTGCGGAGGCTAGGCCGGGCCCCGGAGACGCTCTCCTCTCTGAACAATGGAGGGCATTGAGCAGGCGTGGCAGTTTGCTCTGCTGGCTGATTCTTTTTGTCTTCTTTACGTCGGTTTTATGTGGGTTTATATTTGAGCGAGGGGAGCGGGGGATCGTCAGCCGACCGAGGCCGGCGGATCGCCACAGGGAGGATCGGTCAGCTGTGGTCTCATGGTGACGATTTGAAAGTCAAATTGTTTGGTCATTTTTTTCAGGCAGTGAAATGCGGACATTTGTCAGAGAGAGAATAGGGAGGAAGATGGGAGGAGAAAGAAAGAGAGATAAGAGAAGAAGGAGAAAGAAAAAGAATGATAGAATAAGAGAAAGTAAGCAAGACAAACATAAAAACTAAATGACAGACAAACATAATAAACAGATTAAGATAATGGCAGTCACCAATGAGCCTCAACTCAAATCCAAGATTAAAAACACAGATGTTCTGTCAGAGGGAGCGTGTTCCCTCTCCTCATATTGAGACAACTGCCTTTCCATTTTCCAGTCGGCGAACTCAACAAGCTAGCGTTGTGGCTAGCCGGCGGGGTCGTGGATGACTGCACCTGCAGCCCACTCACTGCTACTGCTGTCAGGAAGGGGCAAGCGAGAGCTGCACCGACTGGACCAGAGAGAGAGGGAGACAGAGAGACAGAGAGACAGAGAGACAGAGACAGAGACAGAGACAGAGACAGAGAGAGAGAGACAGAGACAGAGACAGAGACAGAGACAGAGACAGAGAGAGAGAGAGAGAGAGAGAGAGAGACAGAGAGACAGAGACAGAGACAGAGACAGAGACAGAGACAGAGAGAGAGAGACGGAGACAGAGAGAGAGACACACACACACACAGGCAGGCAGGCAGGCAGGCAGGCAGGCAGGCAGGCAGGCAGGCAGGCAGACAGACAGACAGACAGACAGACAGACAGACAGACAGACAGACAGACAGACAGACAGACAGCAGCAGAGAGAGAGAGAGGGGGAGTGTCGGGTAAAGGGGTAGGGGGAGAATGAGAGGGGGGGGGGGGGGGTGCACGATAAAACAAAAACTAAGAAAGCTGTAATTAAGCCTCGGCTGCAGACCCACCGGAGGCGCCTTGTTAGGCAGCCGCCCCCCCATCGAGGGGAGAGGGATAACTTTGACTCTTTTCCCTTGTAATTAAATCTAAGAGAAATTAATTGAATCACATCTGAAAGGGATCAGACTCATTTACAGCAGAGGGAGGGGGGGGAGGGGGGGGGAGTGGGAGACGTGGGGGAGGCAGGGGGCTCCTGATCGGCTCCTAAACCTGGCTGATTAGGATCCGTGTGGTGGTGGTGGTGGTCGGGGGGGGGGTGCTGGATGGGGTAGGGGTTGGGGGAGGTGATGGGGGTGGAGGTGATGGGGGTGGGGGTGGAGGTGGTGCATGCCAGGCTCCGTGAAGGCTCGTCGTTTTGTTGCGCACACCTGACTAGCCGCCTGCTGATCCCACGTGTGGAAAGCCACTTCCCCCCATTTTACCCGCCATTTTACCCGCCATTTTACCCGCCATTTCCTATTCGTATACACTTTAATACTGAGCGTGATTAGTGCTGATTACAGCAGAGAGACACCGGGACGCTCTGTCAGAGGCGCCTTCGACACGCGTTCCTCCGCTGGTCGCCTCAGGCCTTGGGACAGCTTCCCCGCCCACGCTCATTGGACTACCTCCTTGTGGCCTTACTGGGTCAAACTATAAGAACGAGGGCCACCTCTGATCTTAGGTCCAGCACTACGACGGGCGTGGATGAAGGGAGGGGCGGAGTCTTTAGCTTGGTGACGGCTGGGGCGCTTTCACTAATTACAAGTGTATGATATATCTACATAAGATATATCTATGACGCACACACGCACACACACACACACACACACACACACACACACACACACACACACACGAGCCAAAGACGTCAGCGTGAGTCGCACCCGAGGAACGCGGCGTCAAATGAAGACGAATGCCTACGGACCATTAGCGGAGATAAGATCTTTAACTAGGCTTGTTTGAGAGCGTCGGAAGGCAAATTAATTCACAGTTTATCCTGCCGGCAGACGCTGCTTTTTTTTTCTCCCCTTCTTGCGTAACGCATGTATATTTATGATAAAATGTTTCGAAAGCCCCCCCCCCCCCCCCCCCCCTCGACAACCTCCCACACACACACACACGCACCCCAGAGGAGGGCTTTTGAGTGGAAACACTGGTTCAGTGCAATTGATTTTTACTCTTTATTTATCCTCTTCTCCCAGCGGCAGTTGGTCTAACAGCCGTTTCCTTCGCTTTTTTTTCCCTCCCAGTCTTTTTTTTTAATCTTCTATGTGCATCCACTAATAAAGACGACTATCAGGGAGTTGCGCGACGCCGGCGCAAACAGAGTTAACTGGCCGATCTGTAATGATAATGGGGCCCTGGAATAGACTGGTTAACATTGGGGAGGAATCAGCCCTAAAGGCCTTCTCTGTTCAGCAGGCAGGGCAGGCTGTGATGATACCCTTTAAACAGTCCATTTACACACAGAGAAACAGCACAAGCAGGGCATCGTCAGAGTGTTTAACAGCACTTATTCTCTAATCTCCCTGGATGGATGTGTGGATGACTGTGTTTGTGTGCGTGTGTGTGTTTCTATGTGTGTGTGTGTGTGTGTTTCTCTGTTGTGTGCCTTTGTGTATTCTTTCGTGCGTGTGTTCTTGCGTGCGTGTGTGTGAGTGTTTCTGTGTGTGTGTGTTTCTGTGTTTGTGCATTTGTTTGTGCATATGTGTTTTGTGTGTTTCTCTGTGTGTGCCTTCGTGTATCAATGCGTGCGTTTGTTCTTGCGTGCGTGTGTGTGTGTGTGTGTTCTTATGTGTGTTCTTGCGTGTGTTTGTTCTTGTGTGTGCGTTCGTGTGCGTGCGTGTGTTCTTGTGTGTGTGTTCTTGCGTGCGTGCGTTGTTGTGTGCGTTGTTGTGTGTGTGTGTGTGTGTGTGTGTGTGTGTGGTGTGTGGTGTGTGGTGTGTGTGTGTGTGTGTGCGTGTGTGTGTGTTCTTGTGTGTGTGTGTGCGTGTGTGTGTGTGTGCGTGTGTTCTTGTGGGTGTGTGTTCTTGCGTGTGTGTGTGCGTGTGTGTGTGTGTGTGTGTGTGTGTGTGCGTGTGTTCGTGCGTGTGTGTGTCTGTGTGTTTCTATGCGTGTGTTTCTGTCCGCCGGCCCTCAGGGGCCCGGGTCCATGAGGTGGGGGCTGCTGAGAGGGGGACAGAAGGCCCTCATGTGTTTCCTCGTTGAGAGGTGTGATGGCGTAACACGACCGGGTGAGGGGGGGGACCTGTTAGGGGGGGGGGGGGGGGGGGGTGGGGGGGGCAGCATGTGTTTCTTATCAGGAGCGAGCGGGGGGGGGGGGGGGGGGGGTGAAACAATCTCCTCCTCTGACCGAGGACGACCAGGCCCTCTGCCATGGGTGTGTTTCCTCCTACGAGCCGTTCACCGTCTCCTCTGAAGCCCTGAAGCGCTGGTGTGACCGAGGTTACTGGATGGATGTGAAATGTACTGTTTACACACCGTGCCCCCGCCACTCAGGCCGGATGAAGTACACCCTTTATAATTTTTTTATTCACTTAATTTGTTTTGTATTTGACGATGACGAATTAAAGAAATGAATCAATATAAATTATTAAAAAACCCTCGGTCGTTCCATCGTCAGTTTCCTCAGCAGATGCTCATTGGTCGGGACAACGGCCAATGACGTGGCGCCGCAGGGGCCGCGACCCGCGACTACTTCCTGTCGGCGTGGTTTGGTTGTGGAGTGCTGCTCAGCTGAAGGCCTCCACACACACACACACACACACACACACACACACACACACACACACACACACACACACACACACACACACACACACACACACACACACACACACACACACACACACACACACACACACACACACACTTCGAGGAACCCTGCCAGCTGGGAAGGTCTTCAAGTGTCGCAGAACCAGCGATGAATCAACGTGTTTCTCGCTGAGCCTCGTTTTTGTATTTTCTTATTTGTTAGTGCCAGAGCAGATGTGAGTTGTGTGTTCTGTTCGCCCTGTGCGTCCCAGATGTGCGTTTGGTTCCCCCTGTGCGTCCCAGATGTGAGTAGTGCGTAGATCCCCAGTGCGTCCCAGATGCTGCGTGCTGAACAAGCTGTGGACATAAAGCTCTGCCTCAGATCGCTGCCGCTCTCGTCCTTTGTTCGGGGGGGAGGCGGCCTGCGAATCACACAGCGATTTACGGCTGCTGTTACGAACCCTGGCGGCGTCATCCCGACACTAACGCTCTGTCGTTCCGGAGCGCCTCACTCCAGGGAGAGCGCGTCTGAGGGCTCCGACCGTCGGCGGAGAACCGACACACACACGCGCGCTGAGAATTAGGACATCCGGCCGGTGGTTTGGACGGTGTGTAACCAGGCGCTGTCGTGGACGTGATGCCGTCTGTGGAGTGACTGACAGGTGTATTATGGGCTGGCGGTGTGCGGTGCAGTGGGAGGGCTCACCCCGGCCGTGCTCAGGCCCTGGGACAGCTCCTGCATCTTCAGCTGCTGCTGCTCCAGGAGCTCCTGTACCGTGGTCAGGGTGTGCTGGAGCTGACCCACTGCGGACAGAGCACACACACACACAAACACACACACACACACAAAGGTACAGGCACGCACACAGGTACAGGTACACACAGGCACACACAGGCACACACACACACACACAGGTACAGGTACACACACAAACACACACACACACACACAGGTACAGGCACGCACACAGGTACACACAGGCACACACACACACAGGTACAGGTACACACACACACACACACAGGTACAGGCACGCACACACACACACACACACACACACACCAGAATCTGGAGTTACATTACATCACTTCACCGTGGCCATCATCACAGGTGCTCCCCCAACAGAGAAACGCTCCAGTCCGATAAACACTGAGAACAATCCTCTTTGTTCCCCCGTCGCGTTGTGGCCGGCGGCGAGTGGCGGCCTGTCGCCGTGGAAACGGGCTCATCAAAGCCGTCCTCTGAGATTAGTCACCCGAGCCGCCACCCCCCCCCCCCCAGTAAACTTTCTGGGCGGCGAGGAGAGGTGGGAGGGGGGGGTGGGGGGGGTGGAGGGAGGGGTGAGGGAGGTCATCGCCGCTCAAACTGCTGGGCGATATTAATCTCAAGTGTCTGAACTTAAATCAAATAAGGCGACGGAACCCTCCATTACGCGTCCAGACGCCGCCTCCTGATGCGGCCCGGTCCTCAAACGATCCGCAAAGGCAGGAACGAGGCCCCGGTCCTGGGGGGGGGCCGGGCGCTGTCCCCCTAATCCCAATAAATATGGCTCTTTTTCCAATGACTTTGAAGATCGAATTAGCTCAAGTGTAGGGTGTTGGAAGAGGGTGTATGATTTCAAATAACAACGTGCACGTGTTTGTTGCCCGTACCCACCCCCCCCCCCCACACACACACACACACATACACCCCCCCACAGTGCTTGCAGTCATGCGTGTATTACCAAACAATGCATTAAGTTTCCCTGAGCTGATTGTATTACAGAAAACCAATAAACATTCATATAAATCATGGGCGTGCAAAGTGTTAAATCAAGCCTAATGGGATTAACATCAACAGATATTGTGGCCGCTCTGTGCTGAGCTCGTCAGCCCAATGGTTAAAAGCTCGCCCTACACTGCCGGCCAGAGGACAGGATGAGGAGAGGGCTAACATTAGCCTAGGGCAGGACAAAAAGCAAGATCCTGGTTAGGAGAGCCAGAGAGAGGCAGAGAGAGGGGGGGGGGGAGGCAGAGAGGGGGCAGAGAGGGGGGGAGAGAGGGAGAGAGAGAGAGACAGAGACAGAGAGAGGGAGAGAGACAGAGACAGAGACAGAGAGAGAGAGAGAGAGAGAGAGAGAGAGAGGGAGAGAGAGTGAGAGCGATAGAGAGACACTAGGAGAGAGGTAGAGGGAGAAATAATTGGAATGAAAACAAAAACCACGCGAGGCCATCCCATAGAGATGGTATTTGATGTTGTATCAGAAGGCGTCCGGATCTCGGCACTCCACCTGGAGGAGGGTGTGGCCTGAGTCAATAAGGGGCGGAGCGTCTCATCGGGTGATCTCCTCAGCGACGCCGAGCCCTGCAGGACGGCCGTGGACGCGCGGGTCGCCGGTTCGACCCGACATAACGAACAAAAACAAAAGCTGAGAAGAGCTCTCCGGTCGTGAGCGCTGTGGTCGGACGGCCGGCGGCGGCCGCGCGCTGTGACGGGAGGAGGCGAAGGGTTAAAGCCTGCGGAGGGCAGCCCGTTTAAAAAGGTGTTAGTGGGCAGCGTGCGCCCGGACTCCGTGAGATCTGCCCGTTAGTCTCCATGGCTGCAAGCCCCCCAAACCTCCCCCCCCCCCCCCCCCTCCCCGCTCAGCGATTCCAGATGTGAAAGTGAAAGTGCGGGTCAGCTCCGCCAGCAGAGCAGAACCGTACTTTTCCTAACGGGTTCCTAACGGCCCAACCTCAACACTTAACTGCTGCCGCCGGCCTGCGGCCTGCGGCAGCAGTTAAGTTTTGGGGTTGGCCGATCGACTAAGACGAAGGCCGGGCGACACGCGGCCAAACAGCGGGGCTCCATTAAGAAACGAGGAGTTGGTGTGAATTGGCACGAGGCGGGGAAACCAGTCGGGCACAACAAGTCATTTGAAGTCTGTTGGCCCGCGGCCCCCGGGCAGCTCTGAGGAGCTCCACGGACGCCGACCGCCACAGATAGGACGCCAGCAGTAATGAGGTCACTGACTTTGGCCGGGCATGAATCACAGCGCGACAGTGTGACAGTGTGACTCTGTGTGTGTGTGTGTCTGTGTGTGTGTGTGTGTGCAGAAAACAGAGAGTTTCAGAGACGGGGGCAGTGAGAAGCAGAGTCTGCAGATGCTTCGAGGAGGACCCATTGTGTATTCAGTAAATTATTCAGCGAGGACCCTCCACATAATGTACAGTACATATGTCCGGGCCTCGCTCGCCCCTAATGGCCAGCTGGACTCCAATACGGCCCGGCTGGCTGGAGAGAGAGAGAGAGGGCCGGTCGCGATTCCATTACAGACGCGGCTGTGCTGAAGTGCTTCCAAGATCCATTCATTAATTGTCTGTGTGAAGTTGTAGGGGGGGCGGGGGGGTATCATAATGGGAGCCAAGGCCCCTGGTTTTGGGGGGTGGGCCGGGGGTGGGGAGGGGACAGAGAGCCACTAATGCAGTCCACTCCATTCAGATGGATCCATCAGTCCATTGCACGCAGCACTAGAGGAGTACGTGAACTTTAACAAAAGGGGGTTCAAGGAAGCAATTGGCAGCAGCCAGGAAGACGGCTGCTATTACTCAGTACGGGGTGTGTGGATGAGGTAGAGAGAGGCAGAGAGAGAGAGAGAGAGAGAACGAGAACGAGAGAGAGAGAACGAGAGAGAACGAAAGAGAGAGAGCGACAGAGAGAGGCAGAGAGAGAGGCAGAGAGAGAGAGAGAGAGAGAGAGAGAGAGAGAGAGAGAGAGAGAGAGAGAGAGAGAGAGAGAGAGAGAGAGAGAGAGAGAGAGAGAGAGAGAGAGAGAGAGAGAGAGAACAGAGAGAGAGAGAGAGAGAGAGAACAGAGAGTAAAAGCCCTTGGTGTAATTGTAACCCCTCTTCCCAACTGTTAACTACAACCGTCATTAACTACAATACCAGCTTTGGTGACTGCAGTCACAGCAAATTAGTCCCCCCCCCCCTGCCTGGAGCAGAGAGCGCTAGAGGAGCCCACTCTCTGCCCCAGGAGCCTGGAGCAGAGAGCGCTAGAGGAGCGCTCTCTCTGCCCCAGGAGCCTGGAGCAGAGAGAGCGCTAGAGGAGCCCTCTCTCTGCCCCAGGAGCCTGGAGCAGAGAGCGCTAGAGGAGCGCTCTCTCTGCTCCAGGAGCCTGGACCCTGGCTCCCCAGGAGCCTGGAGCAGAGAGCGGCTAGAGGAGCCCTCTCTCTGCCCCAGGAGCCTGGAGCAGAGAGAGAGCTCCTCTAGCCGCTCTCTGCTCCAGGCTCCTGGGGCAGAGAGAGCGCTAGAGGAGCGCTCTCTCTGCCCCAGGAGCCTGGAGCAGAGAGCGCGCTAGAGGAGCGCTCTCTGCCCCAGGAGCCTGGAGCAGAGAGAGGGCTAGAGGAGCGCTCTCTCTGCTCCAGGAGCCTGGAGCAGAGAGAGGGCTCCTCTAGCCTCTCTCTGCCCCAGGAGCCTGGAGCAGAGAGAGCGCTAGAGGAGCGCTCTCTCTGCTCCAGGACACCGGGACGGCAGCAGGGCCGTGCCCCTGGCAGCTCTTCAGAAGGGCCCACGGGAGGAAGAGGTGTTGTTGCGGCCGCCGGAGGAAACGGGTTTGCATAGTTGGGCCAAAAACGACCATAAAACGAGCGGCGATTTGTTAATCAGATCTTGTGTGTGCGCCGCGTGGCACGCCATAGGCCCCCTGGCCGCGCCGGCCCCGCCCCCACACAGGAGACAATGGCCTCGGTGTGATGAGTGAGGGAGATAGTGCTGCGGTGGTGATCTCTTTACGCTCCGCGTGCTGTGACTCGCCCGGCGAAGGCACGACTCTAAACCAGAGATTTGCCTTCGTTTGATAATGACTTTTTTGTTCCCTGTTTTTATTTTTTTGGTTCCAAAAGGCCTGACGCAGACGGGGCAGGTTATTTAGAGACCTGCTTTGAACACTAGATCTGGAAAAATGCAAAGTCTATATTTTAGGGAGTGGGGGGGGGTGTAAATGTAATGGATCACACCTCATTTGTTTAGCCGTCATTGCATACGACAAACGGAAGAAATTCTGTAATAAAGGTCAAGAAAGACATCCGTCTATTTGTGATGATCTCTGAGATTCTCCATGACAGGCCTCGTTCAAGGTGGGGTTTTAATCTCCCAACTACCGGCCAATGGAAGTTGAGCAAAGTCACAAACAAAGACCAAACTTTGCCAGGGTCTCTGCCTGCATCGCTTCTCCCACCATGTTTAATTACATCGACAACGAAGAAGAAATGCATCTCTTTCCTCCCCTCCCTCATTTCTCTCCCTCATCCTTTCAACCCCCTTCCTCCTCCTCCTCCACCACCTCCTCCTCCTCCTCCTCCTCCTCCTCCTCCTCCCCCCCCCCCTCCACCTCCTCCTCCTCCTCCTCCTCCTCCTCCTCCTCCACCACCTCCTCCCCCTCCCCCTCCTCCCCCTCCTCCCCCTCCCCCTCCTCCACCTGCGTCTGACAGCCAGGTTGAGATTCCTCACCTGTCCGACACGGGAGCCACACCTGTCACCACACACTTAATCACAGCAGGACCCGCCATCGAGCACAGACACCGTGGAGCGCACGCGCACACGCACAGCGTGCACACACGACCACACACGGGCGTGCACGCACACACGCACAAACAAGCACACAGGAGTGTGAGCCTACAACCGCTGCAAAATTAAAATGAACTTTCTCGCCACCGAAGGGGAGGGGAGCGTGTGATGGCGGCGGGGCCGACTGTGACGGCGGCGGCGGTGTTGGTGGAGGGTGCAGTGAGAGAGGGATGGATGGTGGATCCCGGGGGGGGGGGGGTGCCGTGGTGCTGGGTGGTGGCGGGGGTTGAGAAAGTTGTCATTTCCCTACCCCTCATTAATATTCTGGGGTTAAGAGCTTTTCAGCGAAACGTAATTAATTGAGCCCGAGCCCTGACAGTAAACAAGCAATTTCAAATTAAAGCGAAATGACAGCGGGCCTCATTTGTTAAAAAACGCACTGGGTACCCCACACACCCCACCCCCCCCCCCCCCCCCCCCACCACGACAGCCCCCTCACCCCCGATTTCGGCGACAGATAAATGAAGGAAAATGTTAAGGAGGGAGAAAGCCATGAAGATATTAATCTTCACCTGTCTGTGTCAGCGTGCCACTCATCTCCGCCACGCTGCTCTCCAGCCGCTGCAGATGCTGCTGGTCCTGGCGCCGGCCCACAATCAGAGGGAGGATGTATCTCTGCAATTAAAAACATGACACGCCATTACAGCCCCCCACCGCGGGAGGAGAGGCAAGGGGGAGGAGAGGGCGGGGGAGGGAGGGAGAGAGGGAGGGAGAGAGACAGACAGAGAGGGAGGGAGGAAGGGGGAGAGAGACAGAGACAGAAAGGGGGAGAGAGGGAGGGAGAGAGGAGAGAGACAGACAGAGAGGAAGGGAGGGAGGGGGAGGGAGAGAGAGGGAGGGAGGAAGGGGGAGAGAGACAGAGAGGGATAGAGGGAGGAAGGAAGAGGGAGGGAGTGAGAGAGCGAGAGAAAGAGACAGAGACAGAGACAGAGAGACAGAGAGAGAGAGAGAGAGCTGTCATATCTGTGTAGCAGAGAGGGGGTCAAAGTCGTTCTCTTATTGGACTCTGTTGTCTAAACTGTCAGATGAAAACATTCTTCCCGACATTCTGTGGACAGATGTGCACATAGGACCGAAAAAAAGAAAACAGTGCGGAGGAATGAACAAATGAAATGGACGAAACGCAGAAACATACAGCGGGAGAATCTGCTGCGACCGGGGCCACGGTTGGCGACAGGATGAGCGCGACTCGACCGACATCCTCTTGTCCATTTCCGCCGTCGAGAGAGAACCGGATTCCCCCGCCTCAAACGCTCCGGGTGCACGCCGCGGCCCGCTGAGTGCGCTCCCCAGACGACGATCACACGCGGCGCCGCACGCCTCCATGGCCGATGGCCTGAGCTCAGGGGGCCGTCCGGAACGCGGCCCCCGGCCCGCGACGGGGGAGAAACCCCCGACAGGGCCCCGAGGAAACGGCACAACAGTACGCTCGGATCAAACCCTCGCCGTCGTCATCGCTGCCGCCGAAACCATCCTCGTACTCGCTACCCCCCCCCCCCCCCCCGCCCCCCCCCCCACGCACACAGGTGCTGTCTGGCACCACCTGTGCCGAGTAATAAACACTTTTTAGGTAAAAAGGATTAAACAAGTGTCAACAGGTAGTAATTAATAAGCGGGCTGCGGGGCGCGGGGCTGTTTACACGGCGCTCCGCCGCCTCGCTGGGTACGGCGCCAGCAGCCCGGGCATATGGCGGCCGCGCCGCAGCGCGCGCTCCGTGGGAGACGTGACAGCCGCCCGCGCCTCATCGCCACCGCCTCCCGGGACAGCAGCGGCTGGCCGGGCCGGCTGCTCCCGGAGACGGCGGCGGGGCGAGGGCGGCGCGCGCGCGTGCGTGCGTGCGTGTGGGTGTGTGGGTGTGTGGGTGTGTGGGTGTGTGTGTGTGTTTCAAGAGCAGAAATCTGTAATATTTCGTAACAACAATAACGGTTTTATTCGATTTATCCTCCATGAGAGACATTGCGTCACGAATTAGAAAATTACAAGTTGAAAAAAGAAAGACAAAACGATTGATTTGAGTCCAGGTGACGCCTGACAGAGGTGTTGAGTCCTGTTTGGGGATCTGATCCCGACAGTGTTGATACTATCTGGTATTGATCGGTGTTGTCTCTCCGGTACGGGCCCCCCCCCTCTGACAGAACACAGCCCCCCTCTGACCTCTGTTCAGAGGGGGGAGGGTCAGGTATGCATATGATGTGCTGCGGTAGTTTGCACAAGACCGACACACACACACACACACACACACACACACACACACACACACACACACACACACACACACACACACACACACACACACACACACACACACACACACACACACACACACACACACACACACAGCCATGGAGGGAATTTGTCATAGAGGGGGAATGAGCTACTGCAGGAACACCCGTCCTCTAAAATCCAAGTAATGGCTCCCATATGCCACTCAGGGCCCCGGCCGCCTGCACCACCGCCCCCCCCCCCAGAGGATTAATGGCGTCGCGGGGACCAGGGGCCTCGTGGCCCATGTTCAAGGGCTGTGACGCTCAATAAAAACAGGGTGATTATTTGGAGACGGCCGAATATCAAAAGACGGATGTGCAGTGTTAGCAACTTTGTTTATTAAAAAAAGAAAAGCGGAAAAAAAAAAACTAAACCAAAAAAAAAAGAAAAGCCCCGACCAGCCCTACACGGGCGTCCGAGACGCAGCCCGGGCCAATGGGAGCAGAGGGAGAGAGAGGCAAAGAAATTACGAGGTTGTCTGAAAGATCATGCTCTGATGTAAAACAGGAAGGCTTTAACAGCTCGACCAGAAGCATGTTGAGCAGAGGGTGCCTTTCGCTGCGCCGCTATAAGTCAACTCGACCCCCCCACCCATCACCCCCCCACCAGCCGCCGCCCCGATGCTCGAGCGAGGCCCAGCGATTAAACTGCAAAACATCCCAGAGAGCCGGCGCCGGGCAGATTTACCGAGCGATGTTTGGGGTTATCCGTCAACATTTAGGCGAATAATGTCAGCAGTGGGAGGATGAAGGGGGGGGCGCGAGCCAAAGTCGTTGTTTAGGGAAAGTGACGGACGGCTGCGCTTTCCCAAAGTAAAGTCCGGCCGTGCTCGTTCCTCTCCTGGAGGAGCCCGACTGATTTCACCCGCACACCGACTGATTTCACCCGTACAGCAGCTGCTTACTTCATGAAAACGGGCGTTACTTCAGGATATTAAATCCAGAGCGAAGGATAGTGTGGTAGCACGGTCGTTCTTTGGAAAAGGAACCGGGTTTGATTCCCTGATGTCTGCCGCCTAACCTGAAAGTAACCTTCACCAGGACGCCTGAACGGCATGCTTCTGAAGCCACGCACGGCCTTGGCTCAGCGTGTCCGCTGGAGGACTGAACCGTCGGCCACGGGCGCGCGCCACGAGGGCCCCTTACCTTGTATAGGTGCTGCATACCGAAGGCCACGCCCACCATGATGACCGCCATGGCGCTGTAGTCCCGCCATCGGTAGCCTGGAGGAACTGGGAACAGTGGGAACGACGGTGTCATTAAACCGTGTATTTGTTTATTCAGAACAAAACTGACAATACTGTTATGCATAATCGTTAGCCTCAGAGCATAATTGCCTAAGTCATATTTTAAGGTTCATCTTGTATTTGGCATAAAAAATAAAATAAAAATGCCTGAGTCAAACAGATGGCTCAGGCAGTGATTATGCACTCTGATTGGCTGAGGATGTAGCCAATGAGGCGCAGTGAATCAGCAGCATTAGGAGAGTAGGTTAGATATCAAAATGTAGGACTTAGGCAGCTATGCTATGAGGCTAACGATACGTTTCTTAGCATGGGTTGGGGCACCGGTAGGGCTTGATAAACGCCAGTATTAATGGCTTCTGATTGAGATCGATAAGACCACTACACAGACCACTACACTGTTGGATTCCATCAGGAAATGGAGTCTGGGCAGAAGCTGTGGATGTAAAGGCGTTTCATACTCAGAGTTTTACGGGGATTTTTAACTTAAAGTCGAGCAGCGGGAGCTGAGGTGCTCTGGAGGGGGGGGAACCACGATGCTCCTCATCATCACACACTACACCACACCTTGAACACAAAGCCCTCCGTCTCCCTGGGCCACCTCTCAGTCCCACGTCAGCAAACACAAGTCGAGGCTCCAGAGGAGTGGGAGCCGGCAGAATGAGAATATAAAGACCGTCCGGGTTCAGGAGGAGTGTGTGTGTGTTCTGAGACGCGTTGTCGGTGAGTGACAGCGGCGTGCGTGAGCGTGCGTCGTCCGGGTGGGTCGGGCGTCTCTCGTTTCCCGACATAAGAGGGAGGTATTCAGCGAAAAATGTCACCAAACAACAAAAAAAAAGCTCTGAAAGAAAAACATATTTTTTCCCTCCGGTTCTCGTCCAGCCTCACAGAAGAAAAGAGGGAACATAACGTCTGCCGGGCCCGCTCCGTACACCTCGCTGTTCCATTACGCTTTTAATTCCAGAGCTGCTTGATAGATCTGTTTACCGGCACCACGTAAACTAGAGCAGATTGATTTTGTGCCCTGCTGCGTCCCTGATTTAACATGCAAATCAAACCATCGGAGACGCGCGCGCCGTCCCGGGGTTCCCAGCCGCTCGCTTCCAAGGTGAGGGTGCTGCTGAAGGGCAGCGCCTCATCCCGAGTGCCGGGGGTCTGGGAGGTGAACCCCCCACCTCTCCCCCCACCTCTCCCCCATCACCCCCCACCTCTCCCCCACCCCCCCCCGCTGCCCCCATGGTAACCACATCAATTCAGGTCTTCATCAACATTATGGCCCCGCGAGATGGTCGCCGGCCCGGGAGCGGCCCCCGACTGGAAGGCGCGGGGGGGTCCCGGGGATAGGCGCTTGACCCTGAACGAGGCTCCCTGCATCACCCCGGGGGGTCTCCCACCTGCCCCCCCCGCCCCTCCCCCAGCGCCTCGTAGGACCTTCACTCTCCGCCCCCTCCTCCTGGTTCCCGGTCTCCTCCATCCCAGCTACGCCGTCGCCTCCCTCTCCTACGTTTTATTCCTCCATTCGGTCACTTAGGCGGGGAGTCGCTGGTCCCCACGCCGCCGTTTTCCAATCTCCTCTCAAATTTATTGGGTTCAGCGGAGGCCTTCCTGTCCTTCCTCCGCGTGGAAATAGAGATCAGAGGATCCATTACTCCGACAGAGATGGATGCGGGTCCGTGGGCGCCGTCCCCATAACAAGGACATCAACGGGGAGGTAGCCACCCCCCCCAGCCCCCCACCCACGTCCACCCGCAACCCCCAGAACACCCCCTTTTTTCGATGTGACCCCCCCCCTCCCCCAACATGTACAAGACTCCCAGCTCTCACCTCATTATGCGGATCCCTTATAGCCATTTTGATATAAACCCCCCAGTACCACCACCACCACCACCACTATGGACAGAGACCCCCCCCCCTCACTACATGGCCATCCCATCAACATCACTTTCATTACAAAACATGAGATGCCGAAAGGAGTCAAGGACAGTGTGGTAATAAATGAGGGTGGACTGCATCTGGAAGCATTGTCATACGGGTTAAGCATTATGCCGACTTCTTCTGCATTGGTGGATCACATCGGCCTCGCAGCGCCAGGTAATAAAGACCGCGCCGGTGGCCGGGGGTTCAGCCCCCGGGTTGAACGCACCGCGGGCAGGAGAACGACGAGAGGCGGGAGATCCAGGGCAGGCGAGCGCTCAGACGATGAGCCGCTTCCGGTTCTCTCCGAGGGCAGATTTAGGTGAAATGATTCCAATTCTAGACAAGTGTGTGTGAATGTGCGTGTGTGATACTCTTGAGGGACTCAAGTCTGGTCGTTTCACTCGCTGTGGTTGTTTCGGATGTTGAAATGTGTGAAACATCAAGAAAAGCCTGAGTTCCCCTTTTTCAGAGTGAGTTCATACCGACATCGTCACTGCTGGGTTTGACTCAAAACGGAACTGACGAAAAATATAAAAAAACTCTTTCGATCAAATGACAAAAACACAATGACGAAAGGGCTTGGGATGAGTGGACGAGGGTGAGGGAAAGTGTGTGTCTGCGTGTGCGCGTGTGTGTGTCTGCGTGTGTACTCACTGTGCGTTACGGGCACTATCTGCGCGGGTCCCAGCGGGCTCAGAGCCAGGACCTCGTCCGTGCTGCCGGAGCGCAGGATGGCCAGCTCCACCTCCTCATCAGTCAGGCCTGCAATCAAGACACAAACCACGGAAGACCGCCGCCGAATGTGACATAAGGGAAGGATTGAAATAAAGCAAGAAAGAAATTGCTCTTCATAATTCTGCTGGTTATATTTCCCACGCGTTTGAAATCGCCAAGGTTCAATAAACGGCAAACCGCTCCGACATCAACCACGCCCCCCCCCCCCCCCCCCCACGCCCCTCCCCACGTGCCACAAAAAAGAAAGAAGAAGCAAAAGAAAAAGGTTTAGAGAAATGTCATCAATTCACAATTTGCATTAGGACTATCAGCCTGATTGATAGCCGTTTTAACATGCGTGTGTGGAAAGATCACACAATGAAATCAGAAACTGTGCAAGCATATTAACTGTCACCAAAGGCAGAGAAAATAACAGTCTGTCCACTTCCCCCGTTATATTTCCCAAGTGGAGATTTCATACACCCCAGACAGAGAAAATGTCTTATTTTAATTTCTTCATTGTGATGTAAATGTATTACATAATTTTGCAAATGCCAATATAATTTAATCTTCAGATCTTTTTAATGATTTTAGTGATGATTAAATTGCAAAGGGCTCCCCGATGGAGAATCAGAGGGGAGGAGGAAAAAAAAATCTAATATGATCGTCTCCTTTTGTTGGAAGAAAGGATTTTATTTCAGATGCCATATGCTGCCATTGCTGAAGGGCTCATGTTTTAATGAGAATACTAATCCACCAAGAAAATAATTAGAACTTTCTAGAACCATCTAAACACTTTCTATATTTTCAATCGAGGACGGAGAGTCACGACGAGGAGAAAAAAAAGCAAAAACGCCGTACAAATAAATCGGAGATGAGGAGCAAGACTTCCTGTAATGCCTCGGACCTATGTTTGAAATAAGTAAATCCCGCCTGCGTTAACAGTCTATATATTAAGAGCCTCTTTCTGCGCTGCCATTTCCTTAGCATCGCTTTCTGGGCCCATTTCGTTGAGTGCGTTTCCTGGGTTTACCGTCCATCTGACAGAAAATCCCTTTTTCTCTCAAAGAGCCTTTTACTCCGATAGTTCCCCTGGGGGCTCCCTCTCTGAAGGGAACACTCGCACACCAGCTCAACGCAGGATTCTCCTCCAACATCCAGAGTAGCAGCACTTTAAAAAGAGGTTGAGCTGATTTGTTCTGAATGACAGGCCTGGTAGTGGTTTATGTAGGAACTAACGATGGTAACACGGGCCAAATTGTGATGCATATTAACAGAAGCTGGTGTGGGGGTTGGGTCTTCATTACACCAACGTGGAGTGTTAACACGAGGTAGCAACTGCCGTGACACTTCTCCTGACTTGTAAAGGGTGTGAATGAGCCTTTACCACTACAGCTCAGTTAATCAAGCCCTAAATCACTTCATTAATATACTTTAAAAGCCTGCGTAAAAGAACTGCATAAAAACCTCTTACTTGACATGTTTGGTAAATCAAGAAAAAAAAAAGATTGAACAGACAAATAATCCGACATAAAACAAAACGTCACTTTCGACGACTCTTTCCTGGGAAAACCCCCACGGATGACCCCACACGACTCCTCGCGCGTTCACCTGACCGCTCCAAGGACACCACACATGCCCATGAAAAGGGTTGAATAATTGAAGGCCAATATGGGCCGGCCTGTCATGCACGGCGCAGCCTGAGTGCCAGGAAGTGAGCTCCGCGCCGGGGCTGCTGAGCGGGTCCAAGCTGCCCTGTCCAATAAGCAATAACCTGTCCCCGGACGCCTGATTCATCTGACCACAGCAGACTGCATGGTGGCAGACTATTGAGTGAGACATGTTCGGGCTCCATTTCACCAAACAGGAAGAAACCCCCCTGAAATAAAAGTGCTTCCGTCGTCTAAGGGATTCAGACCGGTCTCTACCCCGCACAACCTCTCTTCCTCTTCACCTTGAAATGTGCTTTTCTCTGAAAAATAGACTTCCAGGGCCGACGTTTCCACGTAATGTATTTACATTTTAATGGGCTTCCCCCCCTCCCCCGTTTCTTTAATGTTGTTTGAGCAGGGGAATAAAAAGCTTAATAACAGCCTTTTCCCCTTTTGTCTGGCCTGCTAATAAAATGACATGGAGATTCATAAAGCAGCTTGATCCGTTTTATTGTCGGGAATAAAAACAACAACAAAATGAAAGACCCCTCAGATCGCTGTATGAAAGAAAAAGAGAACAAGGTGAAATTGGGTTTTACATATAAAAGGCAAAAGAACAGAAGAGAACCCACAAACGGGGCGACAGAACCTGTGGAATGACCCAGCCCTGACGGTGGAACACGGAGGAGATGAATCTTTAAACACATAAATAACACCTAATGACGACACCGTAAAGCACAAAAGGAAAAAAAAAACAGGAACAATAATGGAAAGCTATTCTGTATTTCATTATACTGTATTATTTGGCGCAGCTGATACGCACAGGGCCTGTTTATGGGAGACCGTATTAGCAGATGCTCCGGCAGAGCACCGGCTTTGACCTTGCCATTCTCATTGGGGCATGAAATTACGGTGCTGGCACCTCGATATTACAGCTATAAATACTGTAAACTGCATATCTAGGCTACGTTTTCTATTGTCTTTCAACATAAACCTGATCGGTATTTATTTAAAGGAAAACCCATTGCTGGCCGCGTTATTTACGGCTCTATTTCCACCGGGGCCTTCGCTCCCCCAACGCTTTTTAAGGGCAAATAGGCGGCACGGATCTTACATAAAAATCCATTTCTCAGATTCTGGCAGTTTTGAACTTTATGGGTCAAGACACAGGCTGGACAACCAATTATAAAAATTGCTTACTAAAATATTTTGGGTGCTAAAAGGTGAAAGCCCCCCTTCTCCAACGTCCTCCAAAGCCCTGAATGATGCAGTCGCCCTTGAGACAAAATTACTTACATTTTGAATATCATATTTAAAAACAACACGCATGTCAGGGAGAGGGGAGGGGGTGTGTGTGGGTGGATGGGGGGGGGGGGGTCATGAATAGATGGAGGTCAACGGGTTATTGAGAACTAGCAAGAGCGACTTTAAGCTGTTCCTCGTTCCCGGGCACTGGGGTGGGGGGGTCCACACCTAGTTCAGAGCCAACCCCCCCCACCCCCAGCCGCTTGGCTACGGCATGCCCCTAAATAATGACCACCTTCATAGAGTATTCATTTATGTATTAAAAAGGGGAACTCTCCTCTCATTTCCCTGCTTTATCGCCTTGTACTGATGACAGAGTAGGCAAGGCCTGGGCAGGGCTAGTGCCGCAGAGTAATTTATAACCACATCAATCCCTTTACCTTCCACACAGGCCTTGGTCATTGTCATTTTTGTCTGAGAGGTGAGTCACATGACCCCCACTTGCAAACAACCTCCTATTAATACGAGGGTATGATGAACCTCCTTCCCCGCGTCGCCTTACCTTCAGACCAGGTATGGTAATGCACACGCTGGTCGACTACCAGTGTTTTTCCCATGACCCCTGATCACCAGCCCTCTGTTCAGGGCGAAACCTATTAGCATTATTTATTTAAGTCGATAACAGCTGTGACTCCTGAGTGGAAGAGGGAGAAAAAGAAATCAGTCAAGCCGTCATATATATCTCACTGACATGGAGTGCACTGGGCAGCGTCCCTCCTGCTGACCCCACCTGTACTTCTGCACCTTTTTCTACTCTTTACTTTCCCCCCCCCTAGACAAATTGCAACCCCCGGCGAGCCAATCACGATGCAGCTGGGATGGGGAGGGGGGACGGGGGGGAGGGAGACGGGGGGGACAAGGTCAGAGTGACATGCTCGTTTTCAAGATGGAGAATGCAGTTGAATCCGTCCTGAAATTAGATTTTCCTTTTGATAATTATGTGTGCAATTGCTAATTGTCTTAACGGGCTGGCGGTGCCAAAACAACGGCAGGCACTCCCGGGATGGCTCGTCCGTTAATTACACCCGACGCTGATGGTCCAATTCTCTAGATGAGGCTGCCACACATTAAATGTTACTCAAAAAAGACACTAAAAATGTGCTTGAGCTTGGCAAAAGAGAGGTGAAACGAATTGCTTTAAGATGGCTGTGGCGGGCATCACGTCTCAGAAGAAATCCTGTCGGCGAGCAATGGTGTGAACGCGTCTCAGAAGAAATCCTGTCGGCGAGCAATGGTGTGAACCCGGCTCAGAGACAGAGAGGGAGGGGGGGCGCTTTGAAGGCTCAGATCTCCAGGTAAATGAGGCTCAAACGGACAAAGTTTCACTATTTTCTCCCAATTTATTCAACAAGGACTCAAGAAGGGCAGCTAGAAATATCGGAGTGCATAATTGCCAATTCATACCGCAAAATTGACAGTTGGAAGGGAAACAGAAAATTACATTTTTTTTCAATGAATATTGAAATAAAGCAGGCTATTAAGATCTCTTCAGGGGCGGGGGGGCGGGGGAATGAGACATAACCAGAGAGGCATCCTTCAGTGCAGATTAGGGCACAAATATGCAGGGCAATAATGTGCACGGACGAGATTATTGTGTAAAGATTCTGCAACATGCAATCAAAGTGGGCCGTATTTTCCCCTTCATCAGCCGGCCAGTGTAAGCACTCGCAGCAAGAGGAATCCAATTTAAATTCCACTCTACCAGGAGATGGTATTGTTTCATTTTATGTGTGCTTTGACATTTCTGGCTGTTAATATAGAGTAAAACCCAGAAGTATTTACATAAATATGACATTAAACTGTATTAGAAATTAAGACAGACATATTTTCTGTGGTCGCGAGCGAGAGGAGGGGGCTGATTGAGTTTGGGGGTCAAAAGGTTGAGAGGACGATGCGGAAGGCTGGGCACAAATGAAGGA
This sequence comes from Gadus chalcogrammus, assembly GCF_026213295.1. Lineage (NCBI taxonomy): Eukaryota > Metazoa > Chordata > Actinopteri > Gadiformes > Gadidae > Gadus > Gadus chalcogrammus. Next base: position 28,513,531 of record NC_079412.1, on the reverse strand, counting down.
ATAAAACGTTTGTTTCTATTGGACTGTCACTGTGTCCGTCACCGCGTTCCACCCTTGCTAAAAATTATTGTCGTGAACGGGATAGCGCAGACGGTCCGACTAAGGTCTTGGCGTCGAGATAACCAACTCTGTTGAGCGTGACATTATTACAGAAGAGAGTGCAATCGAGCAGAAACGAAAAACAGACACACATTTATGTGTTGTTAGTTTTATTTGTGTATGAGATAAAAATAAATCAATTTGCAGTGAAATCTTTTGAAATTGGCATATGCCTTAGCTGCCTTCAAGATCAGTTCCTTCAAGACACAGAAGGCGTAGCATGTACAAAATTCTGCAGCGCAAAATGGTGCAATTACTCTCGACTTTGTGCAAATAAAGAATTAAATATAATGAGTTATCAGAGTTTACAATTAAAATAACAGCCTTAACAACACCAGGCAAAGTTTCAAGTCAAAGCGAGGATAGATTAATCTATTCCTTGCATGTGTACAATCCCAAGTTGTTCATCAAACAACTGGTAGATCAGAGACTGTCAGGGCCATGTGTTCAGCAAACACTTAGGAGACTCTGCTCTATTTACTGCTATTTACCACCCTGTTCCCTCCCGATATGCATGATCCCCCACCTCAGAGTAATGCATCGCTTAATTAATCTAATACATACAACAAGAAAAGAGCGCTTTCGAGGATAACCCAGAAAAGAGCCAGATTTATATCTGGCTCGATCACCGCGATAAAAAAAAATAAAAGGTGAATTACATCATGTTATCGACGGAGCCCTTATTGAATCTGAGATAACCTGCAGTGGATTAAGAACATGCCCTAGTTGTCAATAATGAGAAGCAAAGACAGGGACATTTCTAAAAGATATGAGGAGTGCTCAGAGCGCGAGGAGGAGCGGCAGCAGGGAGCAATGGATTTGGCTTCATGTTTCGCTCCCTGGTCTGCCGTCCCAGGGCTCACTTTCCACCGCTCGCTCTAATGAAGGAGTGTCCCCGAGCTCTCACTCATTGTTCCTCTAGAAGCCCCCTTACCAAGGGAGAGGGTCAGCAGATAGAACCAAACCCGCATCCAGCTATCGGGATGTTTGTTCAAAAACAAATCAGTGAATGACAGCCGCGTGCTGCCCTTCGTCCTCCGATAGCGCCACTGACCTTATTTCGGCCACGCACGTGTCCACATGTGCGTGTTTGCAATATTTTGATTGTGCTGCAAGTGAACGGATGAGCCAGCAAAATCTATGTCACCCCTCTGCCTCCTGATCTGACCAATGGCAGGCCTCGAATTTACGATATCTGTTAAATTAAATAAAAAGGTTGAGAACGCGGGCAGGGAAGGTGGTATTGATAATTCCATTCAAAATGCAGTGGGCTTTTGTCAATATTAATTTTCCTGAACCCAAAAGAGCATCCCAACTGGTGGGTCATTTATTCGCAGGGCTTCAATCATGCACTTTGCAGTTAAATCGACCTCCATCTAATCCCCAAGGGCGAAATGCTAAGGCCGTGACCTCTGCCCTGAAACGACTACCAGCCTGAAAAAGCCATTCGGTGTGCATCTCTATCCAAGCTCCATCAAATATTTACATTTTATCGTCTTATCATAGATTTTCATGACATATACTTATTGAAAATGTTGGTTTGACAAGGACACATAGATCCAGGCCAAAATCAAAAGAGCACTCAATGACTTTATATAAGAGAAAGCAATATGTACTGTCATTGCTTAGCAGGAAAAATAGCAAACAATCAGCTTCATACAAACAGTATATTTAGTGATATTATGTATTATTAATGTAATTTTACGCAATACATTTTTGTATATATTCTTTTAAATGTGACTGTTCGACCGTTTTCTGCAAGGTCAGCTCGCTAGCAATTATGGTGACTGATCCGATAGAGTTCCACTATCAACTCGCACTATCTTTTATTCTTTTTAGAGATTTGGTCTGCCAACCGCAAAGAGAGAGACTTCATCACTTATCCCATTCCGGTAAAAGGCCTTAACATTGCTTTTCCTTTAAACGTCCTTTATAATAAAATAAAGTGTAGGATGGGGGTGAGGTAATACGATTGGCACTAACAGAATACTTTCACTCTTACCTTTTTTCTTCAAGAAGACTCTTCGCGTGGCCAGTGGACTCTGGCGCACCTTCGGGTTTTGCAGAAATTTCACAGCAGTGGTAATCTGCGAAGAGACAAATGTATTAATTTCTCACAATGCGATTATGTCAGGGGAGGACGGTAATGTGTGCAGGAAGAACATCCAGATCCATTAAACTCGGCAAACATCAGTCTAGACGATGAAGAACGCTATTCGTTAAAAAGGAAGAAATGCCCTGACGACTGGCTACCGAGCCCCTTCCTTTCAGCACCAAGACCACCTGACCACTTTCAGACTAAATCTGGGGAACGACCAAATCAGCAGTTATAAAATTAGCCCATCAAGAGTGCCGGACAAATGGAGTATGGAGCTTAATTTGCTATTACCCTCTTAAAGACAAACTTCCAGTCTTAAGTGCGTGTGGAGGAAGGAAAATCTATACTTAATGCAGAGGTGATCATTTGTATCTAATAACTTCAGAATCCTAGGCCGAAAAGTTCTGTAATTCTTCCAGTTAAAAACCTGCCATGATCAAATCAAGCCAGGCTGCACGTTGTAATGACTTGAAACGTTAATGCACCAGAACGTTATACGGCATCAGAACATCACAAGTTTTAAGTGCCCGGCGTTCATCGATTCTATTATGTTTTCCTTCGAGATGCACCTTAATTTTCCAGCCTGGTATGCATTTCCAACGGATTGGAAATGGGGTGGAAGGAAAAAAAAGAAAACCCCTCCTCAAATAATATTAAAACATAAATTTGAAGTGGGGCCTGCGAAGTGGCGCCGGCTAAACTGGATAAACATAAAAAAACGGGGAACACACAAGATGGGAAGGTTTATGACTTATTATCGCACCTGTGGTCCCCCTGATTCAATTTCAGAATGTATCCCCCTAATAGGTTGAAAGGTTTTGATTACTCTTCTTTTCTTTTAGTGTTGAAAGACACAAAGTGATTGAGCACGCTGCCAGTGGTAATTCATTTTGGGTAATGCATTGCATATGCTATGGAGCCTTTTCCATTCAAAATAAATGTATTTTAAAACTTGTCCGAGCAGCAACGGTGGCAGGGGGAGGCAGAGAGAGCGCTCCATGACACAGAATACATCTCACATTTTATGGAGCGAGGCACAAACAATATCGCCTTTTGGAAAACTTTTATGTTTTTTTTACTCCATAAAGTAAACAAACACGTCCGATGAAAGAATAAAACGCTCGGTTTTCACCGAAAAAAAACCAAGACGCCACACAGGTCTCTAAACTCTAAACACCTTCCCGGTTCAAACGGTCCCTTTTTTCAAAACACGCAAGTTTACCGTCGGCACAAATGAAGAGCGCAGATCGGCGGCGGCAGCGTGACATTAGCGTGACCTTTGGAGCCGCGAGGGGCCGCGAGAGGGGGCCAGGAATGCCGCGCCCCGGCCCCCGCCCGGGGCTTATTAAAGTCAGCCACCCGGAACCTCCGTTGTGACAAGCAGATTAAACCATTTGCATGGTGGCCCCCCCCCCCACCCCCACCCCACCCCCGACTGGATGTTCTGGGCTAACCGATAAGTGTAAAAACATTGGGACAAAATATTCCCCTTTGATAACAAGGCAATACCAATCCTGCTCCCCCTAGAATAGCTTTCACCGTTTAAAGTCAAAGCCATGATCTAATGTGGAATTGCTGGATAATAAGCCTGGCTAAAAATGTAATAAACAATATAATGCGGTATAATGTGGGCCCCTAAGTGGATGAATCTGCTGAACTAGTGACACACCATTTTAAATTTTCATCCATTTTCAATGCCGTATATTGACAAAAAAGAGAATGCTGCCAATGTTAATAGGCATAAGTAGGACATCTTAATAAAAATACCACATCTAGCTCGGCAGCCAAACATCCATTTGGTTAAAATTGTAGTGGTAGATCTTCGGGGAGTGGAAAAGTGCACTTCTTGGCAGATGACATAGATGCTTTGCACAAGTTCCAACCAGACACCTCAATCAATTATAACCACATTGTGCAGATTTCAGTCTTGTCTTGTTATTGACGTATGGATCAGGCTAGTGCTAGTGCAGGATAGCACGTTATTCTTTAAGGGAGCTCAGCTGCATCTTAGCACATTTAGCTGATCCGTGTCATCTCAAGTGGATGGAACAAAAGAAGGGTTGTTTGCTTTTCTGAATACCGGTAAATACGTTTTGGTTAGCACAACAATTAGGATCTTTGGTCTCTCGTAAAGCTAGCACTGCTAATGCACCAAAGTGCTCCATGTTAACACTGATAATCTTTACAAACCAAATAACCAATAAAGTGTCAGGTAAAGCTGAAAAAGAGCTCAAAACTCAATCACAGGAAGAGATAACATTAACTAACACACTTAAAGAGGGGGGAAGTTGATGAACGGACAAGATTACAGCAATATTATTGAGTTTGAGTTGGACAAGACTTAACAATGCACTTGTCTCAAAATTCCAATTGTGAGTTGTTGTGTTTTTTGCCCCCCTGACTTGTGAGAAATGAGCAAGAAATCAAATTACCTTCGACCACATGGGTGGACGCCATGGGGAATTCATGGAACAAGTAATTTTACCCTTACTAGTAAGTCGGAAGAATTAAAGAAGAAAACTGCTACAGCTGAATATAGACGACCAAAGATAACAGACAACCAACACAACGTTATACATTACAGATGCTAGGCATTTCTCACTACAGATCCTTTGATTAGCATACGTAGCGGTATTGACTTGTACTGGGGTCTCACCACGTCCATGTTGCTCATGTTGACCAGCGGATGGACCGCTCTGGAGTCCTGTCTGCACAGAGTGTACACGTTTCTTTAACCCTATTTGCTCAATTATAAAACTGCTAAAAGGTTCAGACGGTGCAGGAGAGCATGTGTGTGTAAGAGCAACAGTCTTACTGTACGTCTTAACCACATCTACGTCCGTGTCTTAAACTGCCGTGGACCTCAGCTACCATTGGGCCTGACCGGTAACGTCCAACTCTAGGCTACTTTTGTAAACTTAACTTACACATGACGTCACCGTCTCTTTCAAAGGGAGCCGTATGGTTTAAATGTTGCTGTACTTTCAGACACCCATGTTTTTTTTCATTACTTTCCATCAGGGCTCCATGCCAGTTTAATCTCCTCAGGAGCCGCCCAAATGCATGATAGAACATTGGAAGAATTAAGTTAAGTATAAATTATTCATTTTATTTTATTAACTATTTAATAAAACCCGAAATGTTAAGCGTCCCCTTTACTCCTTGCTCCTTCTCGTCCAAAAGAAACCCCTCTTTATGTGTCAATAATTAAGACAAAAAGAGGATCAGGGAGCCATCTCGAAGGGGGTGGAAGGGGGGGAGGGAGAGGACACTAAGGGGTGAGGACTAAAAGGAAATCATTAGCAAGTATAGGATTTAGTCTCAGTGTGAATCAATTCATTCCAAATTGCCCTGGCCTGTACATTTGTGGAGAAGTGCCTCTGATATAATAACAGCTTGATAGACATGGGAAGAAATTGTGTTAGGCGAGTCTCCGGTTTCAGCCCTAAACAAAACCGGGCAGTCCTAAAAGAGTGCAAAACCAAGAGAGACGCTCAAAAAGAATGAAGCTTGATATTAATTAGGTGGTTTGCTGGGCAGTTGTCGTAAACGTATTAACCCCACTTTTTTTCCCGCAAAAAAAAAAAGTGGAGGTTTTAATAGACAGATTGTGTTCCCTTTAGGGTGCTCGCCACACAACGCGCACAGCAACGCCTTTTAATCTGTTTGAACAAACGGCGCGTGAATGCCCTTCTAATAGAGATGTCTTTCCCGGAATAACGTGACCTTTGGCGGGGGGGAAGCACGGCCCCATGGGAGCTGCGATGAGGAAGGGGTGACCTCAGCCACACCACAGAGGGAGGGAGGGGGGGGCCCCAGTGTTTAGCCGGGCCCCCCCCTCCCCCCGCCCCAAGTCCACACTAGATCGACCGACGCCGCCGACAGGGGTGAAGGTTGAAACACAGAGCCGTCCATGGCCTGTTGACGCATAATTAACTTCTACCCCCGCCCAATCAAAACACAGTAGTCAAATTGCATGAAAAAAGCAACCACTGGTGACCGGTCAGTTTGTCTTTCACTGCTAATGACAAACTATACGGTGGGAACATCCCCACGTGTGCGTCTGGCAGAATGATCACAGAGGGACAGCACAGAGGGCTTCAGACCCATGATCCCAAAATGTGGTTTTTCTTTATTGAGTGGTCCTAATTTCAGAAATGAAAGGCTGAGAGTCGACGCCCGGATGGGTAAAAACAGGTTATGGAAAACTCCATCGACTTCGCAGAGCAAAAGGTTTAAAAATAACCGTGGCATTGGTGACAGCGGACCCGTGGCCTGGAATATTGACATTAAAGGCACATCAATGATTGTTTCTTTTCCTCTTTAATCAGGCTCTTGTCAGACCGCCATTGACGCAGAGCAAAACTTTCCATTGAGGAGAAAAGATTTTTTCCTGACTAAAATCTTGCTGGAAGGACCAATCAAGATATAATACTGAAGATGCATGGACTACAAATTGAATAACAAAAGGAATTACAGAATATACCGAAAAGTGTCGGCAAAAAAATTGGCAGGCATGTCGTGGTTCTTGGCAAATACTTTGGCAAATGTTCCAATTAAATAAAAACCGGCAGAGCAATAAATAGTCACAGTTGTGGTAAAGCACATGTGCTCACTGCTCAGAGCTGAAGTACCACTGATCCACTTATAATACCGATAACATTTAGTGTGTTTCTCCCTAAGCTCCCGTTTGAATTTGAGTTGAATTTAGATAAGGTTTCTCCAGACTACAGTTTCTCATAAGATTCAAGGAACCGTTACAAATGCAGTAAACGTAAACGGCCTCAAATCTATTAAGTTAATGTACTAAGGTACTTCTTTAGGAGAAGGTCCGTGGGATCCACCGGAGGAGGATATATTCCCTCGGCTCCACGGGGACCTGAGGACCTAAGAGAAGCCTGCGGTTCCCCGGCAGATGTTAACCAGAGGGAGAGCTATGGGCTGACGTCGGCCCTGTGTGCGGCAGTCAGCCCGGTGGCCGCGGGCTCCGTCCCCCTCTAAACCGCCCAGACTGATGACTGTTTGGATAGGGGCAGTCCCACGGGCCCCCCATGACTAAAGACCAGGGCCGCTGTCACTGACACCTCGCCTTCACTCACTTTGGGCCCCCCCAAGAAACAGGAAAAAATAGGAATAAATGCCAGAGTAGAGCACACCACAAAATCCTTTTAATTCAGGTAAAAGGCCCAAAGCATGGGGTCAGGCGGGGCAGGGGCCGCCCGGAGAGATAAGGGTCATCGGAGATTAAACTGTGGCACTTTAGCAGCAGGGGGGGGGGGGGGGGGGTACGCAGTGTAGCACAACAAACTACTCAGCCACCACAAAACATAGCAGCCCCCTTTCCTCCACTGCAATCCAGTAATGGATACTTCCTTGGCTCCACGATTGGTCAAAATGTTTTCATACAATAATTTAATTCAGAAACACTTTTACAAAGCAGGAGTAATCAATTTTAATTAGTTGATTTTTTTTCATTCGCGTAAAATTTAATGTACTGCCATCGATCTCCTCTGTTCTTTAATGCAGTGCCTCTTTCCTGTAATTTGAAGCTTTTCTTTTTTTTCCCCCTTTACAGTCAATGATGGCATTCTGTGACGGACAGCTGCATGCGTGGTTTAATACGTAGAATGCATCTACGCCAAGGTTGGCTCCAATGCATACTCTGCAACCTCCAACCCCAGTCACTCACTCACCAGTTTCAGTCAAAAAAAGATTCAACCACTAGTTCACTGCAGGCCTCCTACAGACTACTATTCATAAAAGGCCGTAAGATCTATGATCAATGTCACTGCTCTTATACAAGCTGGCGCTATGCCTCATATCCACCACAATTAATACACACAAAGTGGGGAAAGAAGAACGAGCGCATGCTGCATTAAAGGGGTCTGGTCCGAGATGCACCATCATGTCCTTGTTACATGAGTAATGCCGTCTCCCAGCCATCAGTAAACAGCTTCCTATAAAAAAACACACAAAACCCTTCGGTAAACAGATTTCATCCAGACAACGGCGTGTCGACACAACACAAAGGCGTACTCTAGAACTGCCGCGGTCTGCTATCCGGCGCCCTTCGTATCATTAAGACACCCCCAGAATTTCACATCCAATTAGCTGATTGAGGCAAAGCACAAGGGCCACCGGTGGTCTGCCACGCGGGGCCGCCGAGACGGGCCCCAGAAGTTGTATTGTGATGGGAGAAGACGAGGACGCCCCCCCGCCCCCCCCCGGCCCCCCACTAGCCCTCTCCATCACGAGGAATGTACATTGACAAGCTTGGTGCTCTCTCGGTTAACCTCCACACACACACACACACACACACACACACACAACCAGACACAAACACAAACAGCCACACACACACACACACACACACACACACACACACACACACACACACACACACACACACACACACACACACACACACACACACACACACACACACACACACACACACACACACACACACACACACACACACACACACACACACACGTTTGACAAATGAAGCCGAGAACCGGGACCGAAAATGCCCAAAGTTGGCATGGCCCTTAAGTGCAGTGTTCCCCCACATGCCAACAGGGTCTAATGAGGCAACACTGGAGAGAGAGAGAGACAATACAAGAGAGAGAGAGAGAGAGAGAGAGAGAGAGAGAGAGAGAGAGAGAGAGAGAGAGAGAGAGAGAGAGAGAGAGAGAGACAGAGACAGAGACAATACAAGAGAGAGAGAGAGAGAGAGAGAGAGACAGAGAGAGACAATACAAGAGAGAGAGAGAGAGACAGAGACAGAGAGAGAATACAAGAGAGAGAGACAATACAAGAGAGAGAGAGAGAGAGACAGAGACAGACAATACGAGAGAGAGACAATACAAGATAACGAGACAGAGAGAGAACCTGTTATTGATCAAATTATTTCTTCTGCCACTGTGAGCGGGTGCCCACGAAGACATTGCTAGACAGATTGTGACATTCCAGTGACATTATAATCTTGCATAAACCCTCTCGCCAGTCAATGGCCTGCATACGCTAATCGCGCGCCTTGGATCAACAATTTCATGGTCTTCAAAAAAAGAGGGCTTGGAATTGGTGGCGTGACCCTTCCCGCACGGGCCGAGAGACCCCGCTTCTCTTACACACACACACACACACACACACACACACACACACACACACACACACACACACACACACACACACACACACACACACACACACACACACACACACACACACACACACACACACACACACACACACACACACACAGAAGAGGTGGTGGGAGATGGGAGCCAGGCACTGCCACAGCCAGGGAAGATTAACATCGCCATCTACTGGTCACGAGTGGTAATGTCTGTGTGTGCAGAGAGAGGAGGGGGGGGGGTGGAGAGGCCGGGTCTGCCTCAGAGGCCTGTCAAGAGGCATTTAGACACAGTTGCCAAGACAATGGGCCACACATCTACGGCGGTGTTTCGAGTCTGTCTGAAGGAGCCATCACAAAGAGGGGGAGGGCACTTACAACCTGAGGCAGTGGGCTTTCTGTTGGCTTTGGCAACAGAAAACAGGCAGAGTATGTTCTCCATCACAGCTAAGTGACACAGAAAAATGTTGGCAACAAGTACTTTATATATATATATATATTGTAAGGAGTTGTCAATGTCAAAGCTGAAGCAAAAAGGATTCTGACAACCTCAGCCGAGAACGAGCGTTGGATTTTAATACAGATGAAGTTGTTTCAGAAGAACTTTAAACATTTGGTCGGCGAGGTTTCAGAGGAATTTGACAGCTGTCGAAGGCAAATGTCAGCCCTTATACAAACACAGGGTGTTTCAAATAAATGACGCGCAGCAGTTTGCTCACGCCACTCCTGTTTGTGAAACGGCCTATCCTTAACAGAAAGTTCAGCCAAAATGAGCAGGTTTAGCGACATGTTTTCACGGTATACCTATTAAAAATAAATATCTGGTGGGGCCTTTTCAAACTGAATTCCACTACAGTAAGGCCGATAATACGATGTTGTTTGTTCAACGTAACACTATCGTCCCGATGAGCAGAGTCTGAAGATCAGGGCCGCCCTGTTTGAAATGGTAAATGGTGAAAAAGTAAAAAGCTTTGCTAACCAGTGCCCACTGAAAGCGCTTTTCTAACCAGCGGCCGCTCGAAACATTCACCCATTCTTGCACACGTTCACACACCGACGTCGGAGCCAACCACGCAGGGCGACCAACAGCTGGCCAGGAGCAGTCAGGGTGAGGTGTTTGGCTCAGACACCTCGACACTCCGCTAGGAGGAGCCGGGGATCGAACTAGCAACCTTCCGGTTACCAGCCAACCCGCTCTGCCTCCTGAGCCACGTGCCGCCCCAGATAACGTAGGTCCAGCTTGGGTCAGGGTCCGCCAGAACAGAAGCCCGTACTCCAAAGTAGAGAACCGTAGCACAATGGGTTCATTTTCAAGCACAAAGGGCGCTGACGTTATCAGCACCAATCACCAGCGCCTACCAGGTGGACTCAGTGACATGCAGAGTTTCGTTAGACAGATTGTGTCTATCAATAAATGATTATTATTAATAGTGTTATAACTAACCAAGGCCCCTTAGATAAGAATGAAGTTTAGGGGGGGGGGGGGGGGGGGGGGGGGGGGGGGGGGGGGCACTACAATGTCACAGTGGGGGGGTTACAGGGGGAAAGGGGGCTGCTGGCAGGCCGCTCCACACCTGTTCTGACATTTTCTGTCGACGGGTCGACCTTGGAGACAATGCCACTCTTCACATTTCTAAAAGGAACACTTGGCTGGCTGGGGGGGGGGGGGGGGCTTTATCTGGGTGGGCTGACACCTAAAACCACTTCCCTCCGCATGACTGGGTGGAAACGCTTGATGTCGTCGCCTGTAAGCGAGGGGGGGTGGGGGGGGGGGGATCGAAGCCTAGGAATGGGAACGAGGGGGAGAGGAGTCCAAGTGTGTAGTTGGTAACGTAGAGTCCGGGGAATAGCGTTGTTTCAGGGTTTTGGACCACAGATCAGTTAATTAAGACCGTTTTAAAAAAGGGGTACGAATTCAGAGGACGGAGCGTGTTGTTACGCTCAGTGAGGCTGGGCACACCACAGCTCCGAACCCCCCAACGAGGGCTCCACAGTGCCCTCCGCCAGACCAGGCACCAAGTTCACTCCACGGGGAAGAAACCCGAAGCTGCCCAGCAACCGTCCGTCCATCCATCAGCCGTCCGTCCATCCGTCAGCCGTCCGTCCATCCGTCAGCCGTCCGTCCATCCGTCAGCCGTCTGTCCATCCGTCAGCCGTCCGTCCATCCGTCAGCCGTCCGTCCATCAATCAGCCGTCCGTCCATCCGTCAGCCGTCCGTCCATCCGTCAGCCGTCCGTCCATCCGTCAGCCGTCCGTCCATCAGTCAGCCGTCCGTCCATCCGTCAGCGGGCCGTTCATCAATCAGCCGTCCGTCCATCCGTCAGCCGTCCGACCATCCGTCAGCCGTCCGTCCATCAATCAGCCGTCCGTCCATCCGTCAGCCGTCCGTCCATCCGTCAGCCGTCCGACCATCCGTCAGCCGTCCGTCCATCAATCAGCCGTCCGTCCATCAGTCAGCCGTCCGTCCTCCGTCAGCCGTCCGTCCATCCGTCAGCCGTCCGTCCATCAGTCAGCCGTCCGTCCATCCGTCAGCCGTCCGTCCATCCGTCAGCGGGCCGTTCATCCGTCAGCCGTCCGTCCATCCGTCAGCCGTCCGTCCATCCGTCAGCCGTCCGTCCATCCATCAGCCGTCCGTCCATCCGTCAGCCGTCCGTCCATCCGTCAGCGGGCCGTCCATCCGTCAGCCGTCCGTCCATCCGTCAGCGGGCCGTCCATCCGTCAGCCGTCCGTCCATCCGTCAGCCGTCCGTCCATCCGTCAGCCGTCCGTCCATCCGTCAGCGGGCCGTCCATCCGTCAGCGGGCCGTCCATCCGTCAGCCGTCCGTCCATCCATCAGCCGTCCGTCCATCCGTCAGCCGTCCGTCCATCCATCAGCCGTCCGTCCATCCGCCTGCCGCCGGTTTAATCAGGGAGTAGTCCGGCGAGGGGAGCGGCCCCCGGAGAGCAACAAAACAGCCTCAAATGAATCCAATCGCGCTGTCAATCACGGCATTAGGAGCCGAACAACAGCGCTGGCCCCGCGCCCGGCCGCGCGCCCGTCCAGGTGTTAGATGATGGTGGAGTGGTGCCAGTGGCTTGAGCAATGGATGCTGGCGCCTTGTTTCTTTCTTTGGGGGTCTTTTTTTTCTTTCTTTCATTGTGCCAGTTCTCTGTTTCACTGCCGGTGTGCGCCTGTGCCCCCCCCCCGTTAATGATAGCTGTTAAAGGTACTCCCCCCTGCGGGCGAGGACTGCCGGGCCGACACAAAGGACTCTTGGCAGGCGGCACTCGAAGCAGGAGTGGAGTGGCCGGAGGGGGGGGCTCGGAGGCTATAGACGCGCCATTAGAGGAGCGGTCCGCGCCGAAGGTCGGACTCTGAAGATTAACAAAAGGAGGATGTGCTCAAATGAATACTAATGGGAGGAGTGAAGGCGAGAAGTGCCGGACCACGGATTGCTTTAAAACCTCGGAACGGGGTCGTAAAAGTGATGCCCCGAAACAACATGTCCGCACGTCGTCAGCCTGTCAGGTGTTGAACAGGAGGCCGGAAAAAATAGAAAGTCAAAAATAAAAAGGAATGGATGAGAGACACATCTCAAGTACCATCTTGTTGGCCGCGGGTTACAGGTCGGGATGACGTCAGCCCCGATGTGTCTCGACATCAGCCGCCCGCCCCAGCACAGACAAGAAGAGGCGAAAAAGCGCGAGAAAGCCTCAACTTTTCGGCACGTCAAACTGACACGCGCACACGCACACACACACGCACACGCACACGCACACGCACACACACACACACACACACACACACACACACACACACACACACACACACACACACACACGGCGTAGCCTGCCAGGACGCCGCTGGTATCACTCATCGAACATCTCCCTAGCTAATTGTGTTACAGCCGCTTGGCTTAAGTACTCTGCTTTTTAGGAGCTTTTGAAGATGAATGATCCCAGTTTCTTGTGTTCTGGGCCCCCCCCCCCATGGAAACACCACAACTATCTCTGGTTTTTACTCAGAGATTCCCCGAGATAAGGCCCTAATCTCGAGGTGCCACACACAGAGAAACTGTGGAATCCCATTAGCGATTCACTTTCATTATTTTTCATCAAACTGCAGAAAAAAATAAAACAGACACATATTAATTAATATCCATTACCAGTTTTTTTTTATGCCCCTCTTGCAGGGAAGACGTTGAGGGGAGAAAAGAAGCAATTAGCTTAACAAAATAATCAAAAAAACGGGAGCAGAAACGCCTGATAAATGCCCTGTGAGGTCCCGTCTAAAGAGAAGAAGTGTAATACATTCTTCCTGTCATATTCCATTAAACTGCTATTACGGGCCTGATGGAACTATTAGTCACTACATTATTAATAACATTAATGTATTTACATTTTTGGTGTACAAGCCTGCTTTCATGCAATAATTTATGAACCAGACTTCAGATATGTTATAATGTTCCCCCATCTCGGGCCTTTTGTGTTTATTATTGATTGTGAAAACAGTCAGATTTCCAAGTTCGCCCCCATCTCTCTCCCCCCCCCCCCCCCCTTCTCTTAATGTATTGGAGTGGCTTTGTTTGCATTAAAGGGCTGAAACAAAGTGCATTTACATCTGAAGCATAACTTCATAATTTACATTCCAACATTTATTAGAGGTGACAAACGAGCATTTGGTCCACGCGTGCTTTTCCACAATGCAGCACTCATTCAATCCATATCAATTACAGCCGGGCGCCTGAGTGCAAGTGCAAATTATTTTATTATATTTATGCATGTACGACTCTATAGGGGGGGGTTCGCTCGCACAAACACGCCGTTGCTAGATTACCCCCGGCCCATGTTAATGAACGAGCCGGGCAGAATTATCAAACAAAGGCTCAGAACACTCTCGAATTTCATCATTCCGTAAATGTCTGCTTAGCAACACAGGTTTGCATATAATCAAATGCACGCGTTTGCATGTGACGTCGTTGAACACACACACACACACACACACACACACACACACACACACACACACACACACACACACACACACACACACACACACACACACACACACACACACACACACACACACACACACACACACGCGCTGCTGTGTAAACTGTGTGCCGCATAAATGCACGAGTTATGGTAGCGGAGTTTGTTTTCAGGGCTGTCCATGTGTCTACAAAACAACTCTTCTTACGGACTCCTGAGCAGTAAAGTGCCAGGTTCTGCGCCCTATGTAATTATCGTGCCTTACCTTACTGTATCTGAGCCTTGACTAAACCTGCAATCTTCTAATTGAACAAACCCTGGCACGGTACAAACAGGATCTAAAATTAACTCGTCAACCCCCACCAGCTCCCCGACTGGGAGACAAGGTTTTCTACCTGCTCGACTGAAAATGTTGACCTGTAGAGGATAAAAGCTACGGACAGCGTTGGAGATACCAACCCCAGAAAAAGAACCAGAGAGAAGACAGAGAGGGATCGTCTGCCAATAATACACAGATATCACCTATGGCCAAGAGCATTTAATCAAGGTGCCTTTTATGTGATTCTTATTGTTTTACTTTGTACCCGTCTATCATTTTAGTCCACGATGGCAGATGCTAATTTCAGACCGTTGATACTAATCTCAACAGAGAGAGAACGTGGCAACAACCGAAATAATGACGGGAATGCTCGGCAGGTCTGGTAAATCCAAAGCGTGAGGCCCTCCCCTGACAGAACCACTCCGGAAGGATGGCCGAGACAGCAGAGGGCAGGATGAAGAGAGGGAGGAAGAGGAGTGTGTGAGTGTGTGTGGAGGGTTAGAGAGAGCTGTGTGTGTTGGGTTAGAGAAAGGTGTGTGTGTGTGAGTGTGTGTGTGTGTGTTGGGTTAGAGAAAGGTGTGTGTGAGTGTGTGAGTGTGTGTGTTGGGTTAGAGAGGGTTGTGTGTGTTGGGTTAGAGAAAGGTGTGTGTTGGGTTAGAGAAAGGTGTGTCTGAGTATGTGTGTGTGTGTTGGGTTAGAGAAAGGTGTGTGTGTGTTAGGTTAGTGAAAGGTGTGTGTGAGTGTGTGTGTGTGTGTTGGGTTAGTGAAAGGTGTGTGTGTGTGTGTTTGTGTGTGTGAGGTGAAAGATATGTGTGTGTGTGTGTTTGACGGGGTAGGAGCCTCAATCACATTCTGTTCATTAAAATCAGGGGACATCTCCGAAAAAAAAAAAAAAGATAGAGAAAGTTGCTGACAAATCAGGGGCTTCAGTACCTGAATTACCATAGTCATTTACTTATTAAGGCCAGGATGCTTCCTGTCAATCAAGCGCCATCATATCCACCCACACCCACCCCCCATTTGCAGCGGAAAGCCAGTGTAATTGCTTCTCATACTAATCAACACAACTTGTGTAATTACGCCTTGAAAGTGACATTGGGAAGGCCGGAGAGGGATGTGAGCAGCCCTGACAGCGGAGAGAGAGAGAGGGGGAGGGAGAGGGAGAGAGGGGGGAGGGAGAGGGAGAGAGAGAGAGGGGGGAGGGAGACGGCTCTGATTACACCAGGGACACAAGAGTCTCTCTCTCTCTCTCTCTCTCTCTCTCTCTCTCTCTCTCTCTCTCTCTCTCTCTCTCTCTCTCTCTCTCTCTCTCTCTCTCTCTCTCTCTCTCTCTCTCTCTCTCTCTCTCTCTCTCTCTCTCTCTCTCTCTCTCTCTCTCTCTCTCAATGAGTGCGTCCACAGTGAAAACAGGGAGCTGGTTATACGTCTCCGACGGTTACGAAGGCCCAATAATGACGCTGTAATCAACCCGTTGCTGCATTGCTAGTGTAAACAAACCATGATCAAGTTAACCAAATGTTAAAAGCGAGAGAGAGCCGGGGCGGGAGGAGACCCATTAAACCAAACAAATGAAATATATATATAAAGCTAAACATCTGTATATATATAAAGCTAAACATCTGTATATATATAAAGCTAAACATCTGTATATATATATATAAAGCTAAACATCTGTATATATATAAAGCTAAACATCTGTATATAAAGCTAAACATGTCTGTATATTGGATCCCCCGTCCTCACAGACGTGCCTCCAGAATGACCCTGGCTCCAGAGCCCCGCGCTGACAGAACCACCTCAACGACTGCCCCGTACCCAGGGTGCACCTGGGTACGGTGACGCGGTGCTCCGTCAGAGGGGTCGGGGGGGGGTCAGACCGATACCAAGACGGATAAAAACCAAGCGGACCCCCGCACCACGGCTCATGGGCACGGCCCGTCCTCACCGACCGACCAACGGCTTCCCTCGGGCTACTTCCTACTGCGGGGACGGGGAAGTCGCTTCAACGCAGATTCATCTCAAAAGAGGAAGATAAATCCATAATTAGGGAAAGAAAAAAAGTGTACAACTGGCGAGGGGACTGGCTAGTGCGGACAGAAAGTCTGCCTGAACACATGAGGCTTAGAGAAGAGAAAAAAGAAACCACACAATAATAAAACATTGGGTTGGACTCATCTGTGCTCATCGCTTTCAAAGAGAGGGGCGGGACGGCCAGGAAGGGAGAAAAAAGAAAAGAGTCACTGACATCAAATAGAAGTCGACTCATTTGAGATTTTTGGCATGAGTAAAAAAAACAAACACACACACACACACACATGCACACACACGCACACACACACACACAATGTTTTCATTTGCAAACAGAGATGAGTTGGAGAGATTTATGGCTCGTAAAAAACATCAAAAGACACAAAAAAAAGGCACAAAAAAGTCACATACAAGTCCCATGCCTTCCTTATGATCTGCATTCGCTGCACATGCTCACAACCATCTCAAATACGCTGAAACCCGCCGAGGGAGGATGATCCGATGTGATCAGACCCTCCTCTCCCACTGTCTGCCTCGACTCTCCAACCAGGCAAAAATAAGTGTGAACTGCACTCGGAAAGAAAAACAAAAAAACACAAGGAGGCAAAGAAACAGAGCCTGCCGCTGTAAACAGCCCCCCCCCCTCACAACCCCCCCTCACAACCCCCCCCCCCCCCCCCCCCCCCCCCCCCCCCCTCCCCCCTCCCTACCAGAGGAGCCGCGGCGATGTGCTCCGAGCACGCACGATAAATCTGACGTGAAATCATAATCATAAAAGCAATTAGCTGACCCTGCGCCGCGGCGTCCTTGGACGTGACAGTGAGGATTCATACCGAGCGGCTCCAAGGAGGCCTGGCCGGCCTGGCCGCGCACGCAGCGAGGGCGGGGAAGAGAGGAAAGTGCAACACAGCAACAATAAAACGGAGGGTCGTTTCTGTGTCATTAAGCACTGAAACAAACAGGAGTCACACGGAGAATCACCGAGTTCGGCTCCGCTGCGCCCCAAAGACAAAAGGTCCAGCCTCTGAATCGATTAGAGAAGGGGATGCTCTTTAACGACGCGGCGGCGGCGGTTATATGGGGCGTTCCGGACCGTTCCGTGTAGAAAACGGCGGGACATTTGCATAGAAGACTAAAACTCGAAAACCGAAACCTTGTGATTTGAATTACTTCACGCCGTGGACATGAGATGTAGTCCTATAAACACCTCGGGGAGAACTTTCTTTCTTTTACATAAGCTGCCCTATAATACCTTCAACGCCCGGAGAGAATCTGCCTCGTTGGCGCTCTGCAAAGGGCCTGGCAATATTTACCCTCCAGAACCTGAGGATACGAGCTGGCCTCCACCTACATCCACCCACACACTCGTTATGTGTCTGGTACACGCTCCCCCTACAACGAGACCCCGTCTCCCTCGCTCACCCCCCTGTCCCATCCCTGTAATTACCAGAGAGGCCGAACTAGTGGGAGCCACCTAGTGACCGTCTTTTCCAATAATCGTGAAATATCTGTGCGGCCCGCGCCCCCTCTCCGGCCATAACTCTGCTTTACTGCAGACAGCTCCAATAAAGGATTACAATTACAATTAAAGTAATGAGCAAAGAGGAGAGGAAAAAAAGGAAAAAAACTCTGAAGGCTAGGTTCCCCAGGCTGCCTGAATGGCAGCGGAGTTTCTTGACAGAACGGAGAGTTCGCTAGCAGGCTCATTACGGCCCGCCACCGCGTCCTCTCCTCCTGCCCCACTAATTAATTTGGAGCCGAGTGTTGAAATCAAGAGTCCTCGGAAATTAAAATAACGGTTAAAAAAAAAAAAAAAGTGCATGAAATGAGGAAATGAATTTAAAGTATGAATATCAAATCGAGGGGGTGGCGGGCGGAAACGTATTTCGGTTATTTCCATTATGGCTCTTTGGGCTTTAGAAAAAAGAGAAGGTTTTGATTGTTTAAACTGCCTCTGGTTCTGGCTGATTTACACGTTGCACCCACCACCCGGGCCAGGAGGGGTGCCAGGAGGGGTACGTTAGCGTCGGGAGGAGTTGGAGCGTTCCTCCAACACATGGTCCCCTGGGGAAGCATTCACCACCTGGGACCCAGGCCATCATCTATTACACATTTTAATAAAATAAACGATTAAACTTGTAAGGGGAAACCCTCTTCTATAGCTCCATGATAAATAGAGACACAGAGCGAGAGAGAGAGACAGAGAGCGAGAGAGAGACACAAGCAACATCTGTCAGATGGTGATCCACGGGAGTCAAAGGGAGTCGCCCCTGGGGAGAGGAGGGGTCAAATAAAGAGAAAAGAGACGAACGACGAGGGGAGAATACCTGCAACAGACCACACACCACTCCGTTACAGCGGTCCCCGACCGATGCCACGTTCCCCTCCTCTCCAGAGTTCCTCAACTTAATTCACCTCCATCTTTTCATCTTTCCATCCACCTCTCTCTCTCTCGAACCAGCGTGCCGTCATGGCGATATTGGAAGGTGGGCGGGGGCTACGGAAACTCAGGCAAAAATAAATAAAAGCCTGCTGAGCCAAAACAGATCACTTCAAAGCGCCTTATTTAACGCTCGCTAAATTTTTCATCACAGTCGCTTAATATCCTGGGGAAAGGGGGGGGTGCTTTTGAAGTTTGCCGCGAGACCGGGGATGCTCTTCTTGCACCTCCTATTTTCTCCTCCTCCCATGAACCTCCCTCTGCTCCTTCACCCCCACCCCCCCCCCCACCCCCCGCTCCACTCACTAAACACACAACCCAGCCGGTATACCCATGTGCCCACACACTGCTCTCTACCCTGCTCGGCGACCCGTTAATGTGTGAATCCCCTTACGACCAGACCAGCAAATTGCACGCTTTTTGAGCGTATTTATTTAGCCGCCGCGGGTCCATTGTCCTTAATGCTCTGAAACTTGAAAGCTCGGCTTAATTTTGCCATCCATGCCCAAAAGACCTGCCAATCCTGTTTGGTTGGGATATTGCCTCTGTGTGTAGACTGCTTGTTCACCCACAGGCACAATGCACATGTGCATGCCCCCCTCGACCCCATCTTCTTTACACACACACACACACACACACACACACACACACACACACACACACACACACACACACACACACACACACACACACACACACACACACACACACACACACACACAAGCGCGTTATGTTTTCTCATAACTAGGATCACAGTCACCATGCTGCATAAGGCAAACAAGAAAAAAAAATGTAGAAAATATATAATATCTAAATTATATATATAAATAATATAAGCAATTGTGAGGATAAGTTGTGATGTGCGTGACCATTTTCCATCGTTTTGTGTCTTTAAAAGAAACACAACCTTCCATTTATCTTCAACTAACCGTACGGTGTGAATTAATCGCCTGGATTCATTCAAGGAAAAATAGATAATACTAAAACTGACGGATGAATCGATTATGGAAATAATTTGGTGGCTGACGCACAACTGACTGGAGAAACACCGACTGCAGAGGAGTTAGGACGAGCAGGGAGGAGGAGGAATGAGGAGGAGAGAGGAGGAGTGAGGAGGAGGAGGAGGAGGAGGAGAGAGGAGGAGAAAGGAGGAGGAGAGAGGAGGAGAGGAGGAGAGACGAGAAGGAGAGACGAGGGGTGAGGAGGAGTGAGGAGGAGGAGAGAGGAGGGGTGAGGAGGAGTGAGGAGGAGGAGGAGAGGAGGAGAGACAAGAAGGAGAGACGAGGGGTGAGGAGGAGTGAGGAGGAGGAGGAGAGAGGAGGAGGAGAGAGGAGGAGAGAGGAGTGAGGAGGAGGAGGAGGAGGAGGAGGAGGAGAGAGGAGGAGAGGAGGAGAGACGAGAAGGAGAGAGGAGGAGAGAGGAGGAGAGGAGGAGAGACGAGAAGGAGAG
>NC_079412.1:28417989-28490489 GCF_026213295.1 Gadus chalcogrammus | reverse complement strand
TTAATGAGTTTAAACTCAAGTTACATCAAATAATGTCTATTTTTAACAAACAGGTTAGAACACGTTTATAAGTAGAAGCAGGTGTTGATTTAGATGCTTGGATAAAATATGTTTGCGTGCTTCTTACCAAAGCTTCTCTTGGAAAAGCAGGCCTTTCGTCACCAGGGGGAAGGCCAGACTGAAAAGACAACCCAACAACTGTATAAGAGTGCCATCTATTGGAAACATGAGGGTATTGCATATTTAATGGTAAAAGCATTCATAGTAGTCATTGCCAACGGATGACTACAAAAGACAGATTATAATTTATAATTCTTAATAAATAAATTTAATACAATTCGGCTCAATTATTTTCTGTGTGATTGATCTGTTTAACTAGAGAAGCATACAACTAGTGAGTAATGGGGACATGTAGACACACTTTTTTCTTTAGAATAATTACATGGTTCGGCTTTAAAAAGTCAAAGTGTACCAGTGACTAAGGACCAATGCCCATAATTATACATGCACTGTAATAAATGCATATCATGTTTAAATACTGAGATAATAAGCAGAAGGTAAAGTTGACATATGCTATATGAATGTTACTCCAGTGTAAACTACAGTCTGTTGACTTGCTGTTATGCTTTGTAGCAAACCTATTTTGATTAAAAAATACTGTGTCCACTGGTTGTTAATATGAAAAGTTGGAACCCTGGTTATAACATGGATTATACTATCATTTAATAATCATGAAGTCTTATTCAGAATTATCTGAACCAGGAGTTAGTGAGTTAGTAAGTAACAACACACACCCAAAACAATACATAAAGCTGTTAGGCAAAGCATACATTTGAGTAGCCAGTGTTTGCGTTCAGCCCCAGAGGGTCTCCCCGAGGCTGGCTGACATAATGGCCTTCTTCAAATAAAGACACTTCACTGCAACAATAAAGGAACCCAACGTTTTTAGCGCAAAAATGCATTCAATGTAAACTATGACCTCTTGTACCCAAGTGAACATGCCCCATGCGTTCACACCACAGGGCTGTAGAAATCATTAAACAGAGGACTGACCCCAGATGTCTAGTTGTCAACAACACACCAGAGTGTAACTTTTTAACGTGAGCATGGCTAGCTTTCCTCTGCTACATGGCTGACCTTTATCCCGCTAGTCCAGCAATACACTCGATTATCTAAACAATCAATCGATACACCTCATCGGACTATTGTCAGAGCATTTCTCGGTTTCTGGAGATGTGTTTGGTTGCAGAGTTTGTTTGAAATACCTGAGCCAGTGGATCAAGTTGATCAGTGGAGGCCATCTTCCTTCTCTTTGCTTGAGTCGTTCGATGACGTCGCTATCGATTGCTTTTTCTGACCCAGGACAACAGGTCAGCGAGCTGTCAGAGCGACGGTACAAACAGTGGTTATTTTAATTCAAATAAATAAATAAATATACGTTAAGCACAAAAAAAAGAATATATATGTAGAAAACGGATATTCTGTATGGTGTTTATTATTTTTGTGATTACGTTTCACGATCATAGTCAAGGAAAACTACAATTCCAATTTAAACTACAGTTCCCATGAACCTTCCTTCTCCAAAGCGGTTCCGTGTTTGAAATGTGAAGTAGTTTTATGTCTATGGTCGCTGCTTTTATTTTCCCGTAATTATACTTTACACTTGTCAACCACAGATAAAGGACAATGGGCGACATGAGACCCTGTAAAGTATGCGATTTTAAACGACAACATTCAATCGGAGTAGTTGTAACTTCTTTAGAACAACTCAAGATTAAAGGTAAGTCAAAATAGGAAGGTGTTCTTTCACATGCATCTCCGCATCA
This sequence comes from Gadus chalcogrammus, assembly GCF_026213295.1. Classification (NCBI taxonomy): domain Eukaryota; kingdom Metazoa; phylum Chordata; class Actinopteri; order Gadiformes; family Gadidae; genus Gadus; species Gadus chalcogrammus. The sequence continues at coordinate 28,488,663 of NC_079412.1, read as the reverse complement.
GCATGTCATTGTTATACGTCATTTATAATTGTATGTTTTATTACTAGATTGGATTGGGGTTGACACTTTATATGGGTAATAATACCTATATTAAGCGTTATAGATGAAATACATGTTAATACATTGAGCGAATCATGAAGTCAAGTAGCATTGATACTCGTTTCGGTTTCTGTATCGTTCTGTAAAGTACAGATTCGATTGGTGACAAATTAACGTCATGATTTTCCTACTAATGGAGATGTCCATTGGTTGCCACTAGCTGGATCTTTGCTAAAATTGTACTTAAAGTACCAGGCCTCCTACGCGTTCAAACTTGCAAAAACATGCAAGACTGAAGATCGTCTTGTTCATTCCTGGAGCGCGAGTCACCAGGCGTGGCCCTGGCCCCTCCAGGTTACCCTCCTCTCTTGGTGGTTGCTAGGAGGAGGATGTGATATATATAATATATGCAAAAATATATTCAATTCATATTTGTCAAGTAATATTCTATGTAACACAAAGCAACCTACTACTCAGTATCCTGTTCTCTTGGACATTTTAGCCATCCAGGCAACTAGCATTCAAGCCATGTATCCTCTTTATAAATGGTTTTATAATAATTTCTCATTATATGTAGAATGGTTTAACTGGCTTGTACCACTGCTTGCTGACGAGCTCAATGGAGGAAATGTGTTTCCCGTTTCCTGCCCAGGTGGCGAGTCTCTTCCCATCGGTCCGGACGCTCCCGTCAAAGTGGTTCTGGAAGAGGACGGGACCATCGTGGAAGATGAGATCTACTTCCTGTGCTTGCCCTCAAACACAAAGTTCATGCTCCTTGGCCCGCAGCAGATGTGGTGCCCTGTCCGCAGAAGTAATCCTCCCTCTTTAAATCTGCATTGTACTGTTGGTCCTGTAGACAGAAGTTCTTCTAGTTCTTCTTCTTTACCGCCACTTCTCTGCCCAACTCACGCTGTCCCTGTTGCAGTTGACGGAGGCACGTCCTGGATGAACAGAGACTCCATGCTGCTGGAGGTTGACGCCGTGGACGGCTCCATCAGCCAAGTGGAGCCCTGGTGGCTTCTGGCCCAGCAGCTGAAGCAGAACATGTCCAGCATCATTACCATGTCAGAGACGGACCTCCAGGTAACCTCCAGCTACTGATCCAATGGAGCGAGGCCTTTGGAATATCGATGTTGCAGACGGGAATATTTTCACAACCCGCGTATGAAGCAGAGCTCTTATATCTGAACATCGCGAGCGTGTCATTCTACTAGTGTGTCGTTCTACCACTGTGTCGTTCTACTAATTAGTGTGTCGTTCTACCACTGTTTCGTTCTACCACTGTGTCGTTCTACTAATTAGTGTGTCGTTCTACCACTGTGTCGTTCTAGTAATTAGTGTGTCGTTCTACCACTGTGTCCTTCTCCTCGTGTGACTTTCGAACCGCTTGCTCTAAAAACCACATTGCTCTTCCCAGACCTTGGTGGACATTCCTTGCACGCAGCTGACTTCCGCGTTGAACTTCCCGGAGAGCAAGGTCCAGAACCTCCAGAAGACCCTTCAGGGGGCCCTGGACCACAGGGAAGAGGTGAGGCAGGCCAAGGAGCTGCTGCAGCTGTACGTCAAGGCCGTGGAGAAGCAGGACAGCCAGGAGGCGCAGTCCGGCCTGGAAGGTACGGCGGGGGCCAATGACCGGAGGACGAGTCAGCACGCAACCGTGCTGCGTGTTCACTGGAGGAGACGATGATGGTCATTTGTTTGAACAATCTAAACCCTCCAACAAACATAGAGCATATACACTGCCCTTCTAAACGTATTACTTCGTTCTTTTCATGTTTCGAATAATGTATTATTTTTTCTTATAAAAACGTTAATAAATATGTATTATTTTGAAATGGTTTGGCTTATCGGTGGGGGCCACTAGGTGGCGACATTGTATCTGCTTCAAAATAACAACCCACACACAAAAGTTCTGCAGTCATTTACTATCTGCTGCCCTCGGTACTTTCAGAACAAGAACCCAAAATGACCGTGTTGTTGTTCTGCTCCAGGGGCCGGGGACACGTTCGCTCCAGGGGCGGGGGGCATGGACCAGGTAGACGGGATGGAGGTGGACTCTGCGTCCGGGTTCATGACCAGGACCCTGATGGTGCTCAAGGGCAAGACCAGCCCGGAGACCCGGCTCTCCACGGAGGAGCTGCAGGTACACCGCTCAGACCAGCACACTGGAGGCCGGCCAAGACGAATGACAATTTGCCACGCAGGGATATATGCAAAACCGTTTGCGTGTATAGAGAGCCTTTAATTGCTGATCGAAATGTAATGATGCGTGGAATAGCAACAGCAGCAACCCCCCCCCCCAGCCCTTAGAAGTCGATTTGCATTGAAACTGCACAATCCACTCCAGAAACAAAAAAGAAATAATGGCAATAATAATAGTAAAACTCCCCCAAACTAATTAGACTCATTTGTGTCTCCCTTAGCGAGAAATCCCCTCTGCAGCGGAAATGCTCTCCAGCCTATAACCCCCCCCCCCCCCCCCCCCCCCCCCCCCCCCCCCCCCCCCAGGGTCATCCACTTACCCCCCCCCCCCCCGCCCCCCCCCCAAGCCTCTAACCCCCTGCCCCCCCCCCCAGCCTCTAACCCCCCCTGCCTCTAACCCCCTGTCCTGCCCCCCCTCCCCCAGGTGGTGCTGACGACGGGGGCCCCGGCCCTGGAGGAGATGCTGGGCTGGGACGGCCCCCGCACCGCCGCCCTGCTGGAGGCGTGCCGGGCGGAGATGGCCGCCCGCCTGCAGCGCGTCCAGGCCCTGGGCTACCTCAGCAGCCTGGGCCAGCCGCCGGAGGCCGCCCGCCGGCCGGACCCGGAGCCCCAGCAGCGGGTGGAGCCCGACCCCGCCGCGGGCAGCCCGGACACGCAGGGCTGAGAACTGTGAGCTGGGGGCTGAGGCGCTGGCCGGGCCGAAGGCCGGGAATGCCTTTTACCTCCCCCGACCCGAGGGTTAGTGGAACGGGATGAGTATTGGCGTTGGGAAGCCTGTCCTACAGGGGGGTGTGTGTGTTGGAACCAACAGGGGTGGGTGCTGGTTTGTGAACGTGCTGAATAGCTTCATCTTCCCGGGGAGTGGGTGAAACAACATTTGGTCGAACGTCACTCGCGACGCAGTCTCATGTTATTTATACACTGTGACGCAATGCTTATTATGTCCCCGGAGCGAACAGAATAGTCCTAACACTAAAATAAATCCAAAATCATCTTCCTAGACATGGCAGACTTGACTCTTTGACTGATGTGTTTGATCTCCGTCTTGGATTGCTGCTGTAACGAACAAGAGTTTAAAAGGCAGGTGAATTCAGGTGCACTGGAATCCTTTTGATACGATGTTGTGGAAAGGTTGAGCTTGAGTAGAATGCTTTATAATAACGAGGAAAACCATTTCCTCCCCCTCAAATGAGCGTCTTGTTTTATGGATAATGGTCCTACCAAGGATGAGGTTAATACAAGGGCAATGCATGTACTACGGCATTACTATGTTTGGAGTAAAAAGCACTATAGAAATAGACTACAAGTGCCAAACAAAACTAGTCTCTCACACACACAGAATAATGAGTCATTGTAACCAAAATAATCAATATGTTCCTGGAGGGTTGATCTAAGAAGTCCGATAATGATGTGAAAAGGAAAGTACACACACACACACACACACACTCAGATCCCCATACAGAGAGTCCGTGGTCCATCTATCATCCCAGGCTGGAACCAGAGCAGAGCACTTCTAATGCAAGACCATAACCACGGCCATAACCATTCTGATGTCATCTGATGGATGGTCAGTTCCTTGTGTTGTTTTTCTCGATGTTTGAAGAGAGAACTGGGGACCTGGTGATTTTGGACGTCTTACTTTATAAAATATTGTTGGGAATGGACCATACTAAAAAGCAAAAAAACTAAAACCTATGCTCATACGGATGTCGCTTGTCCACTACCCATCAAATATTTTTTTACTTTTCTATATGTGACAAACGTTTGGAGGAGTGTGTATCATTTGCATTATCTTTTTTTTTTTTGTTTAGACCCGTAATATCTTTTTTTAATGGTTGTTCGATATAAATTCTGCACCTTTCTATGCAGATATCTCTTTTATTTCTTGTATAAATATTTGTAATTCATTTTGTACAATAAAATCTATTGCCGACTTTGTACCCCAATGAACTCTAGTTCTAGATAAAAGCATTATTTTGATAATCGATTCGCTCAACGCAAAATAAATACTTTCCATTTTTGATCAACGATTAATGTTTGATTGGATCATTACTTCAGACGTGCATATAATTAATATAGTTCAACGGTTCCCTTGCTGTTTATTATAAATGTAACATGCAACGTTTTTTTTCCGGTATGTATGTTCATGGACCAAATATATAATTGTACCAAATAATAACCTTTTATACTGATGAATCTAAAATAAAATTGCACCATCATGTGCAGGCTATAGCATCCCTGGGAAAGCTGTGACCTAGAATCCAGAATCTAACTGACTTCCAAATCCACTCCTTCCTTCACCACTAACCTCCTTCCATCACCTTTCAGTGTCATTTTCCCTCACGGTCCAATACTGCGATGGCCCCCTCTCCCTTCACTGCACCAACAAAAACACAGAAGCATCATTGTTTGGAGGGGGTTTGTGTTGTTCAAGAAGTCCATAACCTGTATTATAGTCAACCATCTTTTGAATGATCCTCCGTATTTGATCCTGTGCAACACGCCGCTGATTGGCAACGACAACAATGAGTCATCAGGGTGGGGGGGAGCTTTGGGGGGGGGAGCGTTGGGGAGGAGAGCCTTGGGGGCGTTGGGCACGCTACCGGCCGGCGGTTGGGTAAGGGTCTCCCGCTGTGCGTGGTTCCTGTAGCATTTGCTGCTAGCCGGCCTAGCTGGGGTGACAGCCTCACGTATTCCGCAGCAGAGGTGGGGTAACAGGTGTGCTGCGTGGGAGGTGGGGGGGGGCGGAATGGGGCCGGGTGGGTTCTGACATGGGAGGGCAAAGAAGATCCCAAAGCAGCATGGCCGCCAGAGCTCTGTTCCGTGGAGAATTGCGAACCAAATGCGGCGCCGTGGGTCAGGTGTTGGTGGTTTCTATAAAACACTCAGAAGCTTAGGATTGTGTGTGTCTGTGTGTGTGTGTGGGTGTGTGGGGGTGTTTTTCCTCACAGGATTGAAATGGCAAACAGCAACGTCGTACACCATGGATCATGAAGCAAAGTCAATAAATTCATTTAAATAAATTATGAGGTTTTTTTCTTCTTGTTCCCTTCCCCTCCGGGCCAACATTCAAACAGCTACCTGGGTAAACGCAGTTCATTACACTGAAAATAAATATTGTAAGTGAGTGCAAAGGTGTGGATGGAGATGTGGTATTATGGGAGTGAAGAAGCTCATCGCAGATGAGTGTTTAGCTGGAAGTGGCCGGAGAGAGCCCAGAACAAGCTGCATAATGTATGAGGGTCAACCCACAGCGACCGTATTTAGCCAGACGGCAAACACAAGCAGGCTCAGGCTTGACTGAATATATTTTATCTTTCACCCAGCACATTAAAATGCCTCAAGCATGGGTTGTAGGTGATGGAGTAGGTTAGCTCAACCCACGAACACGCGACCACCGGGCCGAATGCGTCATAGCGACCCAGGATAGATTCCGACCTGAGGTCCTATGTTACGCTTCATTTGCTCCCCTCTCCTCAAGCCCATACAAATATACAAAGAAAAGTAAAGATCCCTGCAGTGTTGTTTGTTACTATGCTGCTGGAGGCTTGTTTGGACTTGTTCCGTGCTTTGTTGGGAGTACTTTACATTCAAGGTGTTTGTCCAGTCACTCTTTAGATAAAGGTTAGCCTTCAACACACACACACACACACACACATCATTTGAACTGATGGTTTTGAATTGGCCTTGGACTAAACTGAGAAGTTTCAGGACTTTATTATTGCACGGGCGTCTGGTGTTCTTGTATCAAAGGCAATAGTGTTGCAATCCTGTCCTACTGTGACACTTGCAGTATATGCAATACATGCAAACCTTTCTCTTTGCAATAGAGCTTCTGGCACTCTCTGCAAGAGCTAGAACAGCCCTTTAGAACATCATCTATGGATGTTATTAAACCCCAATGGGCTCATCCCCTTGCCCTAATCCGACGTGTTGCTGGTGTACTTGATCTTCCAGCCCTTGTGTTTCCCGGAGCGGTCAGACCTGAAGCTGACGTGCACTCTGTAGCTCCCCGTGTCGATGCGCCCCGGGGCCGACGAGCCACAGAAGGGCCCGTACTCTTGCCCCGTCGTCCAGATCTGGTGGGAGGCAGAAGGGGAAGGACCGGAGATCAGCTGTGGACCACGGTGCCGCTGACTGGATGACGGACGGCCAGAGGACTAACATATGCGTGGAGCGGCGCGGATCGTAGATCCTCCGGGACACCTCCACAATTAAGGGCATGGCGAGGAATACATTGCTCATTCATCGGCCTGCGCCTCTTTCCGATTGGCCCCCCAGGTCACGTGACCCACCTTCAGGGTGTCGTAGGGACAGGGGATCTCGGGGTGCGCCTCCACGTCGAACGGCTCCGGGAAGTCCAGGAGCAGGCGGTGGCCCTCGGGGAGGTGGATGGTGTGGTCACACTGGCTCATGGGGGGGTAGGGCGAGGGGTACCCCGGACTGGTCAGCACCCCCGACGGGGTGGTCAGTACCTGGCTAGGGCACGGCACTGGGGAGAGGGCACACGCAAGACAACCGGACATCGTACTTCGATGGGGTCAAATGGGATACATCGGGATTTAAAACTTAGTGCATGAAAAAAAGATTGTGTTCTTTTCAGGCATTCTGAGGAATGCGATTGATTTAGATCGGATTAGTGTGCTGCTACGCGCACAGGTGTTGGAACAGACAGCAACAGATGAAGTGTAGCTGGGAGACCGAGCCGATGTAATTCATATCATTTTGGGTTATCTGACGGCAGATAATCGTTCCAGCCCATTTGGTGCGTGGTCTTCAACACATCCATGCTGGTAATTGTGAATAAAGACCGAGCGTCTGGGCTCTATTAGTACTGCAAACAGGTATCAATTTACAACGATTCTCTCTCCTTTTTTCTGTCTTTTGGGGGAGGGGTTGCTCTCTGCTCAGGGATCGGGGGGTAATTAACCTTGTCTCGTGCCTCCTGGCCACAGATCCACTGCAGGGTGCATCAGTGCATCTATCAGGCTGGAACGAGCTGGGCCCGCCCCCTCCGGCAGCCTACACTCTCATAAAGTCTCCGGCTGTGCCTCAAATGTCAGCAAATCAACCCCCTGGAAAAGAGCTAGCTACTCGCACAGCCCTGATAGTCTTTTAAAGCAAGCAATTGACTAAATGAGCCAACTCAGCTCTTTGAGAGAAGACCAGACAAAGATTACTAGTAGTACTCTAATCGATGAAGAGCATTTTACATCACTTTCTTATGTTTTGTCTATTCACACTCAACACAAGCCATGTAATCCTGAATGTATTATGTGTACTGTTATATTATTGTTACAGAATTGATGATAAAACGAACGTGCCTCAGGGTCTGAATAATAAGCTCTTACCAGTGCAGGACGCATTGTTGTCATGGAGAAGGAATCCCAGCCGACACGTACAGTAAAATCCTCCGATGTAATTGTGGCATAAATGATCACACACATCCTCGCCGTCTGTCGTTGCGAGGCACTCGTTAATGTCTACGAAAGAGAGAACAAAATATGTCAGCTACTGTTATAGGGTTCATATATTTTCTATTCAAACAGTGCACTTTCAATGGTGAAAAAAAAACAGTGTTTAAACTCTGACATACACACTGACACGCACACACACACACACACGCCCACAGACAGAAGGGAACCGAACACGAGCGTGTGTGCCTCGCGGCCAAAGCCACACATCATGCGTCACCTTCGGAGGTGTAAAACGCTCTGAAGCCAGTGAATCGGCCCTCGTTAGAGTAGTCGCTGTTAAAGACCACCGACATACGCTCCCTCGCTGACAGGATGACAGTGTTGCTCGGGGCGCTCTCTGAGCCCTTCTCGCCATCGCCGCAGAAACGCAACGTCTCGTTGCTCTCCGCCAGCACCTGATTTGACAAGTGGCGGGGGGGGGGGCGGGGGGGGGGGGGGGGGGGGGGGGGGGGGGGGTCAAAGGAGGCACTTGAAACAGGAAGTACGGTGCGGCGGTTTGCTGGGCCGTTGTTAGGTCTTCTCTGTCCGTGCAGCGTGAACACACCTGCAGGTAGTCGTACTCGCAGTGCTGGGAGGGTTCCAGGCTGAAGTGCGTGAAGTAGAGCTTGACTCTGTGGCCCTCCGGGACGCTGATGTTCCACACCAGGCGGTGGTTGTCGGGGTAGGGCTCGGGGAAGCCCGGGGAGCTGAAGCTACCGAACAACCCGGTCAGCTCCACACTCCCGGAGACGTGGAGGAGGACGGACAGGACGCAGACACGAAACGCACTGCCACCAAAACGTAGGAGTGGGTTCATTAAAAACAAATGTGTACATATATTATTCAATGAATTAGGTTGGAGCAGATACGTACCTGTTCATCTTAGTTTTCCTAGGCTAAATGTGTAAACCTGCTAGTTGTAAGTGTCACTTGACAACCTTTGGCACAAGTGCAGAAGAGCAATGACCTGCTTGTGGCCGGCAGGCTGCTCCACAGACAGAAGGCTTCTTCCAATGAGCAAACAGACAGGGTCCATTCGACAGTGTTGCACACATAACTTGGTCCCAAAGCTGTAAACTAGATGCAAACTATTTGTTAACCACTACTGTTATTGCTACTATACTATTGAATTAGTTTGACATACATACATACATACATACATACATACATACATACATACATACATACATACATACATACATACATACATACATACATACATACATACATACATACATACATACATGCATGCATACATACATACATACATAGGCCTACTCAATTTCTTATTTCAAATGTTCAAACATTTTTATTAAATTGTAAAAAGTTATATAACAACAAATCGATTAATTGATTTATGTGAAACAAGCACTTGACTTTGATTTCGACTCGTAGACCTTATAAAATAAAATAAAATAAATCCCACCCTTAATAAAACACGTGAGGGACCTATGTAGCACATCGGAGCCCTGTGAAAACACGCCCGGTCCCCTGACAGTGACGCTGATTCAAACAGAGGCTAACGGCTAATTACATCCAAGCGCGCGCTCATAATAGCCTTGTGTCGTGACTCAGTATTTAAAAGGTAAACGGAAACAAATACAACTCCAACCCCAGCGCTCTTTATGAAACCAGCCATCGGTTGGTCCGTTTGATAACCGCGTCGAGCACCGGAGAGGAAAACGGCCACCGAGTCATTAATAATATTTCTGTGGATTGAAAACCTCCACAGAGGTGACGATTAATAAGCCATCTGTGGCGTAATTATTGTAAGAGCAGACGTCATGTAAATAATAACGTTTATTCATGCTGCATAGATCGGTGGAATGACAAGTCAACTGATGTTTAATAGGTGGTGGGGTCTTTCAGCACGCCGTCGCCAACACATTTATGATAAGTGGGTTTGTAATGACCAACCCCATTAGCCACAACACTCGCAAACTAATGGCGGATGTTTGAGTGGATTACAATAATTATCTACATAGACGTCAATGGTCATCATTTTCCCTTTGCCAAATGCTTGTCCATGCAGGCCAATGAAGAAGTGCTCTGTACCGTTTTTGAGGCCTGCAGTGTGTCGATGTTAGGCTACCTCTGCATACATTGGGCTCTATTCACAAAGTTCTTCAAATAAAAATACTGCTTAATAATTACTGCTGTCCTATTACGCTCAGGGATATATCAATTACTGTCTGTCTGCTTTATGTGACCCAGTCATTGCAGTGGCTTTCATCATTCAAATGAACTCCTCCACAATGAAAGTAGCAGTGTGTAGAACTTAGAAAGCACCCAAGGGAGAGGTTACTGCAGCTCCAACTGAATGCCGCCCCCCCCACACTCCTTTCTCCCAAGACTACGGAGGCCTGTAGTGGCCTGTATTGTGGAAGGTGCCAGTGGGTGCCACACAGTTTAAGGTTAAGTTAGTTGAGAGTGCATGCCAGACCCAAAGTCAATCCCGCAAAGTTTGGTAGGGATTTTTTGTAATAAACAGTATTTGTGCACAAACGTTAACATGAGTGTAAACATATGAATGAGTATAAAAAGGTGTCCATGACCAGAGGGCTGAAACATAATGAAATGCATTTGAGCTGTGAGGAAACCCTTAACAACCAAAACAGTTATATTTTACCCTTCACAAATCTTTTGTGATGAGATATTGACGCGCACACCCATTAATACTGAAAGGTCCTTTATGTAAAACACTCAAACAGGAAATCTCCAGAAAGTGTGAATAAACCCAGGCCTGAATTGAGATTAGGAGAGATCCACCCTTCAATACAGCAACGGAGCAAGACTTCAAGGGAGGTCCAGAGCAATACTTTCAGCAGTGGCGGCTGGTCGTTTTTAAGGTGAGGGAGGAAGGACTGCGCGCTTGGTTGCCATTGGCCTGCTTGCACTGTTGGTGTATGGTGGCATAAGAATGTGAGACTCAAGTTGTTTCAGGGTGTTTTGGTGAACTACAAAATAGAAGGGAGGGAGTTATGTGAACAAAATGTATACAAAGCCACCAGTGGCATCACTGTCATTTGAGAAGGAAAGGATGCAAAGCATATTAGTCAAATCAGGCCTACTATTGATTTGTAAAAGTAAATAAAAAAATCTGGGCCTATCATTGGGCCCATTTTTGCCCTCACTGACTGAAGTTATTTAGCTATGTTTATTTTCAGTTACAATTGCTTGTAATGCTACCAGTAAGTAATGCGTACCTAGCAAACCATGTAGCACTCACAACACTGACGTTGCCATTACTTCTGGTGACCTTGATTTTGGGAAGTGGTCTACCTCTTTCATTGGTCGCTAACTTAGCACTGTAACTGAATGAATGGAATGCTTTTTGTAATAAGACGTTAACAATGTCCTCCTTTTCCAATGTTTCCATTGTTCATTTAGGATCTCGCTATCGCAGATTTCACTTGCTCTGCGTCTCTCAGACTGAGCACCGCGGCAACGCAGACCGGGTTTGTTATTGACAGCGTTGCCAGATTGGGCAGATTTCCCGCCCAATGATAATTCTTCCAGCCTAACATGGTTAAAAGTAGCCCAATTGGGTGGGAAATCGGACCAATCTGGCAACACTGCTCAACATCCAGGGATCCTGCTTATTGGTTCATAGCGCAGACGGATAGATTTTTGCGCGAATCAGACCCCTTAAGGTCCCACCCACTCAGAGGAGGATTTTCCTCCTCTCTCCCATTGAAACCCATGTTATCCACCGGCCGCCAGTACTTTCGGGAAAATGAATGGGAGTCAACGGAGGCGGAGGGAGGACGTTCCTCCCTGAAGTAATTGTCAAAAGGCGATAGGGGGTGCTAATGTCCCTTTACCCAGGGAAACGAACATTATATATTCAAAGGCAATAAAGTAGTCATATTTAAGGGCATTAATTCATTACAATAGTCTGGGCAATCTAAATTTTTTATTCTCAACAATGTTAGGGAGGATCTTCCTCCCTCTCCTCAATGGAGAAGCCTCCACTGACTTTCAGATGTGGACTGGAAAATCTTTGGGGGTCTGGATATTACAGACAAGACAACACATGAAATCTGACAGCACAGCAGCAGTTTGACAGAAGGTTACATGCGTCTGCGCTGATGAGTGGCAGGTATCAAAAGACACAAAGCAGAGGCACCGCAGAGAAGACCACAGTAACTGTACTGTAATATTGCCATCTTTAATCCCTCAAATCACAAAAAAGCTAAAAAGGGGTTTGGAATACTTGCTAAAGGTGTGTCAGACGGTGTCATACAAGCCGGGGAGGGGAATTAGATCAACCAGACCACATCCACCAAGAATACCTTTATGTATGTATAGAGTCTAACAGCTGCTAGAGGTCTAGTACTACTCTAGTAGTATGTGCGCACAGTATTACCTTTTACCTCTCTCGTACCTTCTGAAGGACAGCGGTGAAAAAACAACCAAACCCTTCAGAGCCACTGATACGATGGTGTAGGAAGCCCTCAGAGCGACTAATGGACCGTGAGGAGGATACCTGTCGTTCCGCGGCCGAGGCACTGCCAGGAAGCGCCAGGTGCCTTGTCCCAGGGCCCCTGATGAGCCGACAGGTGTATAATCACCTGGCAGCCACTCACACGGTGACATCTGGGACGGATTAACATGACCACGGGCCCTGGACACAAACCAGCCATGGACCCCTACCAACACGCAAATACACGCACTAGCACACCGAATTTGGTCGCACATTATAACTCATGCAATCCACAATCACACACATTATAATGGGGGGGGGGGGAAGAGAGATAGAGAGACAGACAGACAGACAGAGACAGAGAGAGACACTAACCCCGTGGCTGCGGGCATTCATAGTGCCAGCCGCTCGTCTTAACGCACCCTTAAAAGCACCTAATGACTTCCTTTAACGAGTTAAAAAATGGACAGTATTTGTTGTACCAGGGCAGTATCTTTAGTGTGTTTTTCTTTCTTTCGTTTACGCTATGCAGACCCGCTTAGCACACGTTTCTCCATTTTCACTTTGAAATTGACTTGACTGTTGACCAAGCACTACGACATTGACGTCACGTTAGTTAACGCCATCTTCAATTTGTTGAAATAAAGCGACACAGATAGTACCCTCTTGTTAAAATAAAAAATCGTACTTGATCGATTTTGTTTTTGTTGTATGAATATTAAGGCTTCAGGCAATTTATGTAATAAATACTAAACATTTCCAAGGGCAAATCTTCCAATATAGATTAATTTCAAATATATAGAATACGAAATGGATTTAAATGAATAGATGCTGTTTTTGATTGGCTTTGCTTACAATACAACACAATTGTCTGCAAAATAATGACTTACCTGGCCGGCCTTTCTCTACACCAGATTTGTCTGTGCGGTCAGATAACCCATGATTCTGAAGAGTGGCTTAAAGTGCATTTCTTTTGTTGTCACCAAGATGTTACACAACATGAACCAATGAAGCGATGTGGAATCAAAGAAAACAACAACAGAGACGTTCATTAAGGAACAGAAAACCTCTTTAGTTAATACGACGGCCGCCTTGGCTAATGCTACACGTGCGTCACCCGCCCGGCGTCTCTCGAAACCCAGCGGCTGGTCGCTGGTGCACGGAGCGCACTCAATTAGGAACCCACAGCCACATAACCCTGGTACCTCATGCACGCACACACGTGCCACTCGGACAGAGCGGGCATGAACAACAGGGAGCGCCCCCCTCCCTTTGGTTTCAGCATGATCAAGTCCCGATCCGGCTCAGGGGGCGGAGCACAGGGCTCTGCCGTCTCCCGCACTCTCTGGAGCGTGGCGTAACGAAGTGCTTCCTCATAGGAGGGCCAGCCGGTCATTAAATCCGGAGAACAGGCCACAACAGGAGATCAATGGAAGATGAAGAAAGCAGCAGGACGATAACAATGTTCTGGCGGAGCCGACAACACAGGACGGAGAGGAGTCTCTGCAGCGGCCCGGGGTCAATATTCCAGATCAAAAGGCAAAGGAAGCAGAAGGATAACATGGCGTGGTTCTTATTGATGAACCACAAACACAGGCTTCGTTTTGTGGCCACAATTTGGCGCTCTTTGCCCGGGGCCTCACTGACGAGCATCAAGCCGGGGCTATCATCATGGCACCTATGAGGGTATCTTAGACTATAGCCCCGTCCCCCCGTGGGTCCAGAGACAGGATGGCGGTAAACAGTTCTGGAGCCGGGTGCACTGGAGGTAACCTCAGTGCGCCTCTCTGCTGTCTGTACCCCCACTGTTCTGCACCACCCACACACACCGAGTGTAAACCCTAATTAGAGGCTTGAGTAAGTGGGATGTGTCACTTGATTCGAACGGCGAGGAGTTAATCCCATGGCGGTTTTTCGGCGACGGTGGACACTGTGATAGAGTGCTGAGGCGGGGAGATAAAGGAGAGTGTCGACGTGTGGAAGTGAGGCCTGTGCTGATAACATGTCACCCAGCTGTTACAGATGAGATGGTTCGGTGTAACAATACCGAAGCACTATTATACAATGCCCCACACAAACACACACACGCACACACACACACGATCACCCAGGACACCGGCGGCACGCACGCACACACACGACCACACACCTTTTAAAGTACCACTCTGACTGCAGCCCGAGGTGTTCCCTGAGTGACTGGCGTCGTGTCTTTGTTCTCGGCAGAGGAACGGTTCAGTTTTAATGTTTTCATTAACGCTCCTATTGTTCTTGCCGTCCGCGTGTGGGCGGGTGGCGCTCGCCTTGAAGCCCGCGTCTCATTGTTGGACTTTTTTCGTGGTAAAGTTTGCCCAAATATTTGTCTGACGGGAAGGTCTGCGATTCATGGATTGAACGTGGGCCTACTAGAGATTGACAGTTTAATATTACCCGCACACACACAAACACACACACACACACACGTGCGCACACGCAAAAAAAAGAGCTAAAACTGTCGAATTACCATTTCAATAACATGTTTCCGTATGCACTAAGAGACTTGATGAATCATCAAGGCACATCTAATTACGCTTCATACAAATTATCCAAATGGATGGAACAGCCGTCTTCACCAATCAAGCCGCGCTCGTCGTTAACTCGACATCGGCGCCGCCGCGAGATTCCATCATAGAGGAGGACGGCGCAGCTGCGGCGCACCGCTAGCTCTTAGCCGCCGCCGCCGCCGCCGCGGATGCTAACGACGAAGCGATGGCTTCTGATGAATCGATGTTGATCGTCTTTGTTGTGAGTTTCCCCCCCCCCCCCCTCCTGACGTCAGACCCACATTACTCTTTCACTTTACAAACCCTGCATGCCTATCTTTCCTCACGGATGAAACACGACCATTCTGCTGGCAGCCCGGACCGCCGCGTCGGGGATTCAGTCAGCGCCGCCGCCCGGCGGTGAAGCCGTCGGTGACGACAGCGCTGAAACAATGATGAGAAATGGCACACAGGTGCCGCACTTAACACGCCACCGCTCCCCTCATTATGGCAGCGCGCTCGCTCTTTATTCCCCAAACCGCTTCCTGTCACAGCGCCTAATGAATAAAGGGGAACAGATTTTATTTATTTTTGTCACCGCACACAGCAAGTCAACTTCGCTCCCCCCCCCCCCCCCTTTAATGAAAAGGATACGGAGCGATTTAACTCAAGATGGTGGGACATTGAGTGACAAACTAAATTTAATTGCTTTCTGTAAAATAAATATACCGCAAAAATGAGCCCTTATGAGAAATATTTTATTTAACAAGGTTTATCACTCATTTAGATGAATTATCTTTCCATCTTGCCACAACCTGACATTCTCTCAAGCTTTCCCCCAGCCTTTGAGCAGACAGTGGTAACTAATAACCATATTACGATAATCAGTTTCACTTCAAACACCTCACTAGGATGACTAATCAGCAAGAAAACAAGTGCCATAATCACGTTAACAGACCATCCGTTAAACACTGTCAGTAGAATTAATTTCAATACATTTTATGTAGAACTGATTAAACATTTACTGCTCTGTTAGCGCTGAGAGGAATGACAGAGCCTCGCGCCTCATGGATTTCCAATACGGGCATCAAGACGGCTTCGCCCTCCGTGGAACGCGGCGAGGACTTCCAGAGCCATTATTAAACCACGTCTATTAAACCACGGCCGTCACTCGTTATGCTACACTGACATTTAGGATCTGAATGGCTCTCGTCGCATATTCAGTATTAGCGCTACAAGCGAGGCC
Organism: Gadus chalcogrammus; assembly: GCF_026213295.1. NCBI lineage: Eukaryota > Metazoa > Chordata > Actinopteri > Gadiformes > Gadidae > Gadus > Gadus chalcogrammus. The sequence goes on along the minus strand of NC_079412.1, from coordinate 28,472,775 downwards.
GTTAAACACAAGAGGACTTTGTGTTGTTCAGAGCAACTGCCGTTATCTGTGTGGCCATTCCACAAGGGCCCAATTGTCCCCGCGAGTCCCCTAAGGTCGTGGCAGCATTCCCTGGTAAAACAGCATTACTTGAGATCCTATCTGCTACTGTGGCAACAAATCTATTACAGGCACAAAAGGACACGGCAAAAAGCGCCGCTACTGCAGGCTAATCACCGCAGGGAGGGGGCGCTCTGATTGGAGATTCATGTTGGGGGGCTCCATCCAGGGCCCCGTGCCTGGGGTCTCAATCAGACACTCGCGTTCCGTCTCCCCCCCCGTCCCTCCCTCCCACTCGATGTATGTCTCCTGATGGCGCTATCAGCTGGAGTGGGTCTTAGTCACAAGTTGCCACACAACAACACCACGGTGAACGTAATGGACCCAGACTGGGCTTTATTAGGGTAATCATCACTCACAACTCAACACCACACTTTCTGGCTTATTTAAGATAACGACTGTCCAAACAGGCGCGGGGGGGGGTGTAAACAAACTGCATGATTGTTGGGATTTTTTGTTTAATTGGTGTTCCCACTTTAATCGGAGGAACAGTTACTTCTTTTGTTGTCTTTAACTTGCGCCAACAGCCAATCGGTCTCTGACCGGGGGCTTGACTGCCGGACCAGATTCAGGGTTAAGGACATTGATCAGTCAACGTATTGATTAGGTAAGGAGGGACCGATTGAATGAGGTTGAGTCATTCGGTTGGTCTTCCACTCTATGTTACTGTAGACGGTTTCTGGGAGAGCTGGTATTATCTGTATTTTGTTGTTTTGTTTGGGGACATCTTTAATTATTCAGTTAGAAAGATGAGTCTTTGGGCTAATGACTTCTGCAGTGTTTTAAGAGCAGTTTAAACAGCCTCAGTGGAACTGGAAGCACACTGGCTCTTCATATTTCCTTTTTCACAGCCTGATATTTATCACAGAGAAAATTATTTACAGATACTATACATCATTTAAAAATGCCCATTATTTTTTATATGTGATCTTTTGGTAGACAATTTTCATTTCCCTCTTTTCTAACGGTCAATGTGTGTCTTGTTTCAAAGTTAGTTCTAGCTGTTTGCACGCCAGTGACCAATGCATTTGGATAGACTTTGCTCAATGAAAACACAACATTAGTGAGACGCACTTCACAAAAGCGCCATCATGACCACGGCCACAACATAAGGAGACTCAATGGTGTCCAATGAGACCCATTACGCTCTCAAATAAGAACAGGTGAATGAATTTATAAACGTATAGACGTTGCAGTGTAAAGCAATGATTCATCACTATTTGACTGCATCACGTCAAGCATTCCCCCACCTGCCAAAGCCAGCATACGTGCGTTTCCAGGAAGTCTTTGAGCCTACGACATAAATTTCCATTAATATACGAAGGGCCATAATCATATCCCAAGACTAAACACGGCACACTGCGATGCGTTTCCTCTGGCATCACGAGTGTCTCTAAAGCACAGCTATCTACAATAAAGAGGGGGGGGATGTCACTATAGCGACAGGTGCCCCATCTTTTGCTGGCAGCGGCGCCACTCATTTTCCCAGCCAAGGCTTCAGTGTTGAGAGTGCAGAGGGCCTATTATGGTCTGCTTTTAGCTCCCAGCGCTGGTGGGGGAGGGGACAACATGCTAATAATCCGAACACAATCCATCAGGCATCGTTAGCCCCGCTGGTACCAACATTGTCCACGGTTCATTTCCACCGTAAAAATAAAAGTATAAAAATAAAGGATTTAAAATAACAAATAAAATCGGAATAAATAAAAAGGGGAATGGTGCGGTACAACAGACGTGTGTGTGTGTGTGTGTGTGTGTTTGTGTATGCGTGAGTGTGTGTGTGTGTGTGTGTCCGAGTGTCTATTTGTGTGTTTTGGATGCATTGGTTAATTAAAAAAACACTGGTTTTGTGTAAGTGTGTATGCGGATGGCAATGCACAAAAAGCATGAACGTTCTCACCCTGAATATAAATCACCTTTTTGAATGACATCAACAACTCTCCACGAGCAACACCCAGACCGGCCTGCCCCTCTGCTGCTTAAGGAATGATTTGATCCTGGGGGGGGCCGACTGTCCACCCAGACCCGCGCCCTTACAGCGCTCTGAGCGAGGCCTCCGACTGCGCACCCGACTGACAAAGAACAACACCCGCTTCAGCGCAGTCGGCGGAACCTCGGCTCCAATACCAGGAGACCCTCCGTGACCGTGAACAGAACACTGCACGTTCCTGCCAGCGTACTTTTCAATGTTGTCAAACAGTATCTAAAATGCAGCCTTTTGAGTATGGAGACGGGTTGGTCATCCATACATCATTTGTTACTAGTGGATTTGAAAGACACAATTCCTACAAATAATCTATTTTAGCTACTACACGTGTTTTCAATTTTTTTTCTAACACTATGTATGTACCAGTACATACATATTGTTAGAGTTCTGAAACACTCATAGTCTCTGACCCGGCTGTTTCCGGAAGTGTCCTCAAACCAAGGTAACTCTTACTTTATGAGGCTGTCGTTTGTGATGAATCAACTCAGTCTGGTACATCAGTTTCATGAGTTCTCTGTTCACCACGGATTCTCTGCATTCCTTGGCCTGTCTTTCCCACATCGACCTGGAAAGACAGCGGGTGACTAACACAGCTAAATCATGCGTAAAAGTGCACTTCATCGACCGGAATGAGCGAACGGAATAAGGGGACAGAAAGAGATAGACGAGATGGAGAACTTCTTGACCGATGTCATGAAGAGCCGGACGTGTGGAAGTCGATCCACAGCACACATCTGCCCGGCTCCCAACACGCAGACATTCTGCAGGCTCACTTTGAAGCTGCTGTTAATTATTTCTATTCTCCACGCTCAAGGATGGAGAATAACCCCACCGATGTATATCTTGTGTTATTCCTAAACACTCTTCGTCTTACACACAAAGTTGTTGACATTTGAAACGATACCGTGAAGCCCAAATCGAACGTGGCCCGTGCCTTTAAGGATCAAAAGGAAGGAGACGGTATATTTTGTGTAGTTGGAGACAGCAGCTTTGATGTTGGGCATCGTTTTCGTTGTGCATCAGAAATTCATATTGCAAAGTTTGAAAAAGCTTCCTTCTGATAAAGGTCATTTTGGGGCATGTGAGAATGAAAGACATGGTTTGAGGAGCTATAATCACGTCAGGGAGAGGAGACCTTTGTGCATTGGAGGGTGAGAGAGAGACACAGCGCTGTGACCGCCGACCCCGTGTGTGGAAAGCATGTGATTAAAACTGTTGAGATGAGAGAAATGCACAGAACTATAATTAATGTTCGCACTGTGTTTCTGGCAGATTTTTCTATTGTCCGTTCTTGTTCAGCAAATAACAGATTATTCAGGAGGGATTTTTACCCTACCATTTATTTACACTATCTGTTCTCTACAGGTGTGCCCCCCCCCCCCCCCCCCCCCCCACCTTAATTAATCTCGAATGTTTCAGTTTCGTTCCCCTTGGCGGCATTTTCCATAAGTTCATAATATTCATAATGCTGCAAATGCAAGGGCTTTCATCAGTGGGCCACAGGTTCAGTCACCATTGTGCGATCCCCCATTCCACGACAGTGACCTATACAGTGAAAGTGAACCCCAGGTTTCAGCACACATTCAGGCAATCATGTCCTATTCATCGAGGCATAGAAAGAGAGACGCTATGATTTAACTGAGTGAGGAGACGGACCCAAACTGAGCTCCCGCTTTCCCTACCTCGTATCGGGCTGATTGTCAGGGTTTTATTTTAACCCGAGTTGTTGTTACTCTGTCGATCCGCATTCAGAGAGAACATTACTTACCGACCGACGCTCGAGGTGAACACCGTGTTGATAGGCCTACTGATGGCAGCACAGGTCTGCAGCACCTGGGTCAGCTGTTCTGCGATCCTTTCATGGCTACCGGGGATATTTAATTAGCCAAGCTGAACTCCCCCCCAGTCACGCACACATGCTAACCCTTTTGAGGACCGATCCGTTAGCATAAACTGTAGAGTCACCAATGCTGTGCATTACAATCGAAAGCACTATGCAAGACTTTCTTAGCTACTTTAGTCAATGCGCAATGTTCAGTGGCTCTTCCATCCATATCTCACATCCAGCGCAAAAGTTAAGTTCCTCCCCAAACATCTACCGTCAGCCCTTTCGACATAGGGTGTTGACTATTGAGCAATTAGCGGAGTAGAAGACTCGTCTTAGCCAAAGAAACATCTGCAGTGAAATCCAATGCATGTGATTCAGTTAATCAAGGAGTCTGTCAGGGTTAGGCATCTGGAGGGAGGAGGAACCGGGTCACTGTGGACATTGGATATCGAACCTGGAGCCTTTCGGCTGTGACCCAAACACCCCAGCCACGACACCAGCCTACCCCACCCCTCACACACACACACACACACACACACACACACACACACACACACACACACACACACACACACACACACACACACACACACACACACACACACACACACACACACATTCAGACTAAGGATATCTGGGGGCCGGATCCCCAAGCTGTTTTATTCGAAGTGCTTCATTCCAACCTTCCCCCCCATTCCGCGAGCACGCCTTTAAAGAAGAGTGAGCGGAAAGCCAAATGAATGAAGACTAATTTAAACGTATTCTGGGTTCTGTGAATATCAGCAGGCGGTTGGAGAAGAATGAGTGGCATCTTTAATCCAATAGCAGAGACCCCCATAATAAAACCTCCTAATTTCATTCAGTCTAATAGACTGTTATCCCCCCCTGCCTCATCACCCGATCAAATGGGAATGATGGATTTCAATTCATAAACGGAGTCAAGAAGATTAGACTCAGATTGAGCCCGGTGGCACCAATATCTCCATCTACAGAGGGAGACCAGTCTTTATTCTTACCTGATTTTACCCCCCATCACCGTCAAACTGAACCAAAGGTTTAAAACACACTCACCAGCTCAAGTTTTTGTACAAATGGGCCCAGCATCTCCCCGCGTTTTAAAAAGCTTCAGGAAAAACAATTGTTTTTCTGCCATTGTTCAACCGATTCCGCAGAAACCCAGCCTAGAGTTTCTATTCCATAACAATTACAGGCCCAGGGTTTTAGTTGATGTGAAACCGGATTTTGACCACATAAGCTCAATGTTATATATTTAATACTTTAAGTGCTGACGATGAGACAGGGGACTAAAAACGACTGCAAACTATGTTTGCATCAAGGACAGTGCACTCAGCTGCTTAGGCTCCTGTTAGGAAGACCTTTTTCAGGCCCTATAGAGTCCTATTTCGCCTCCTCCACGCCGGACATCACTATCTACTCATTTAGCGGATGCTTTTATACATAGTGGCGTACAGTAGCACTTGTTCTTTGTGTGAACCGGGTAAGAACTCAGAACGTGTTCCCCTCTGGTACAGCCTAGGACCTGTGGTATACCACAAGGCTCTATTTAAGAGTCCTTTCATGTTTCATTTCGTGTATGTGTTGATTTGGATTCGTCGTTCAACAGGGTTTTTATTAGGATAGATGGACACTAGGATCTTTGTGATGATGTTTTGCTTTGAATTTGTCTATAATTTGTTGGTTTTTTTTCTAGGTCCATAATGATTAACTATAATTATAATATTTATTCTGCCATGCAGGCGAATTATTATGACAAATATACAGAGTCTGATCAGGCTTACGCTATCCTGACAATGCTTTGCCCAAATTTTTATCTAAATATTTATTTCAACTATTTTCCTTCACAAATAATATAATTTGAAATATATGCTATTGTTATTTTTTATTCTCATCATATGTTATTGGGGTAAAGCATATGATTTGACTGTGACTTCGATGAAGTCAGTGTTTCTGTTTAAGTTGACGCCACTAAATCATCCACCATTGATGTATGTTCTGAATCACTAAATCATTGCCTATTAGTGAACCGGGCAATGCTGTAGATACATTTACATTACAATTCAGAATCTCATCTAAACGTAACACATACTAATGAATTACGAATTTCGATTTTCCATTATTACCGATCTCCATCTCCAACAAAATACACTACAGATTACACCTAAGTGACCATTAAGTAATGGACTGTGTAGGCAGCGTTCACGCTTAGTTGTCGTCGTCCACAGTTTATAATGTGACATTTAAAAAGTGTGTTCTGCTTCCAGTTGTTCTTTCTAATACTTAATATAACCTCGGACATGATTTGGCTGACAAAGCGTTACAAAAAGCCCACACTTCCACCATACATCACTGACAGGTTCATAATTGCCCAGCGTGTAATTCACGTCGTAAAACCCATCAGCGGCCTGTTGAGTAAGGTGCCCACAGCTCCCAGGGCGATATCTGCTTGTGCCCATCAACAACTCAATGTGCTGCCTCCCTACGTGTCTGAAAAACCTTCTCATAAAGTGCATTAATCTATACAGAGTGCCTATGGGAGGGCATGCAGCTATTGGCCGTACGATGAATCCGGCGTAGCTCCGATAGGAGTCAGAGGAGAGTGGTAGGAGGACTGGAAGAGCAGAGGAGAAACACCGGTCAAGTTTGGTTCATGAGCTTGTTTTTCTTTGTCTAAGAACAAAAGATCTTCTCGTCTTTGTAGGGTTTGCACTTTGATGAGGCACACTGAGTATTACAATTAATAAATGAAACCCAGGGAGGATTTTATGTCAGACTTATCTTGCCAAAGGAAGGTGGATTGATTGATTTATTGACTTGATTGGTTGTTTGATGAACCGTGTTTTGTTGTGTCTGTGAGGTCCCACAAACGAGAGATCAAGTGATATTATCCGTGTGAGAATATACACTCATTTAACTTCTATTTGATTGACTTTTAGCGCTTAGTGTGATGCTGTCATGGGATGATTTAAACACAAGGCTCCCTCAGCTTGTGACTGTGAATTCATTATCGGGCTAGCGGGAGATACGGTACAACGTCGAGAGTCAAAATGCCGTCCTTTACAGAATATATGGGTGACATCTTTCTGTAATCGGTTCCTTGTTGTTTAAAGGCTGGTTTATGGCGCAGCGTGTGCAGGGCATGAGCTAACAAACTAAGAGATGTTAGCCCCCCCCCTGGCGTTGAGAACGTGGGGGAGGGAGAGAGCTGCTTACATCACAAGCCGCTAATCAGTGTCCTCTTCATCAGGAAATCAGATTCAGTGTTGTCTTTTAGTAATGTTTGTCTTTTATATATACAATGTCAAACATATTATGTTTTATTTTTCATTTGCTCACAGATGATTTTATCAGTACACATTTATACATTAAGTTGAGTTTAATCGTTTAAATGTTGGCATACACGCGTGGCAATGCCAAGTACTTTAAGGCAGATGGAGGCAAAACATGACCGCTTTAAAAAGAAGATTAAACCAGCAACCTAACGCGATTAAAGTAAATCATCTTCATCACCATCTGAAATATCATATCCATGCTTTAATATAGACGCTAAAATAAATAAACACACACATAAATACGTACAATGTACACAATAAACAGATCAATAAATAAGGAACATTTGCAACCGAGAAACAAAGAAATGAAAAACTAAACCGTGTGGCTGAAGTCCAAACTGAGACGAGACGCGTATCCGTGAGATGCAGAGCCGAGATCATACTACAGTTTATGCTGAACTTGGTCGTTCTTTCCGGAAGGATGAGGAATTGAGAGACAGGTGTGGTTTCTTTCGTGTCGAGGAGGAGGTCGGGGGGGGGGGGGCGGCGGGGGGAGGTGGGGGCGGGGGGCACGTCGTTAGCAGGACGTGAAGGTCTTCCAGAAGAAGTTTTTACACGGGGCTTTGCGGTCGCGCTGGGGCAGCGATAGCCGGTTGTAGACAGCCCGCTCCTCCAGACGGGACTCCAGAGGCTCCTCCAGCTCCAGCAGGCTGTCCGACAGCTCCCCTGGGAGCATGTTGGAGTCAGGGGCCCCCTCCAGGAGCCCCGACACCAGCTTCAGGATCAGCTCCTTACGCTCCTTGCTGAGCTCCTGGGAGAGAGAGGAGGAGGAGGAGGAGGAGGAGGAGGAGGCGGCGAGGAGAGGACCGTCGTTAGGGGGATCGGGATGAGGTCATGTGGGAATGGGCAGAATTGTGGATACTGCTTTAAAGCGCAGAATTGACATTTCAACTAAGGAATTTTCAAACAAAGTAGTAATTTAATAAAAGACTATTATATATTTTTGTAATACTATAAACATTTTAAAATTGTAATCTAAATGACGGCATTCCAAATGATTTACTCCTCTCTACACAAAAACCTCCAGTCCACTAACAAATCGAAGATGTAGATCAGGGAAATTAGACTACATATCCCTCTTCTCTTGAGCAAGTAAAAGCTTTCCTAATTGAATCTCAACGAGAGTACTCCCAGCGCTAATTCCCTCCTGTTTACAGAAAACGCGGTCCGCTAACAAACCAACAGAAAGAATAAAACAGACAAATAAAAGCAGGTTAAAAAGCGCGTCAGAGAGCAGCGCAGCTCACCCTGCTGCTGTGGAAGTTGGTCCGGTCCTCCACGGGGAGCAGGACCGCTGCCCTCACGCTGAACAGAACCCCCATGAGAGCCGCCAGGACCACCAGGAGCTGCATGCTGACGGAGACGCAGAGCGCACGGACTCACCACCGGAGCAAACGGAGGGGGAGCCTGAGCGTGGAAGTGGAGACGAGAGAGGGAGAGAGAGGGAGAGAGAGAGAGAGACTACCCTAACACTGGTCACAGATCTGTGGTAGATTATCTTTTAAGAGATGGAAGAAAAGTACAATCTGGCGTTGGGTGGTGGACTCCGTTCTCTCTCTTGGCCGTCCTGGAGTGAAGGTGTTAGTCTGGGTCTGGAAGTGACTGCTCTCCCCTCAGAGTCCCCGGTCCTTTATAGCCCACCACCGCTGTCTGCCACTGACGTAGAACACAGTGGGTGGGAGACAGAGGGCGAGGGGGATGAGAGTGAGTGTGTGTGTGTGTGTGTGTGTGTGTGTGTGTGTGTGTGTGTGTGTGTGTGTGTGTGTGTGTGTGTGTGTGTGTGTGTGAGTGTGTGTGTGTGTGTGTGTGTGTGTGTTTGGGGAGGGGAGGACAGCTGAGGGGTCAGGGTGAGACAAATGGAGCCATTAAACAATTAACCCCTGTTTTTTTGGTGATGGAGGATTTGAAGCTGTGACGACTCGTAAGCGGACAAACACGAGGCTACGTCACCTGACTGCCGTGACACTCTGGCATCACGGCGGCGCTGATACCGGGCCAAAGCCTCGACGCCGCGGCGGTCAAATGAGGTGCTTCAACATGGCTGACGTAACGGCCCGGGGACGGTGCGGGAGTCCTTTGGAGAAGTTCGCCGCCCACAAACCAAAATGCAATCCCGCAGTCACGAATATGAAACAACGTGCACCTCCGTAGTGTACACAACTTTAAGCAAGGGTCTCTTGACGTTAAAAAACGATAATGCCCCCATTTGCAGGGTCATTATCGTTTTTTAACGTAATTCGCACAAAGCCTCCGGATCAAGCGGGCCTGCGGCTAGACTGTGTGCGTGGGGGTTTGAAGGCAGCACCTTCCGGCTGGCATGGACGGTGAACCTCACCCCCCCCTCCCCTTCTAACACACTGACTATTAATTATCACACATTAAGCTGAACTCACTGCCGGTCGACACCGCCTGACGCCCGCCTAACGGCCTCAGGCTCAGAGGCCTGAGAGAAGAGAGAAGAGGAGAAGCAAGGGTCGGTTAAGATCAAGAGGCAGAGCGGGCCGACTGGTAACCGGAAGGTTGCTAGTTCAATCCCCGGCTCCTCCTAGCTGAGTGTCGAGGTGTCCCTGAGTCAGACGCCCTAACCTTAGCTGCTCCCTACGAGCTGGCTGTCGACCTGCGTGGCTGACTCCCTGCACGGCTGACTCAGCTGTCTCTGTATGAACCATTCTAAGTCACTTTGGAGATAAGCGTCTGCTAAATGGAAATGGGAATGTCAGACTTATATGTGACAAGCTGTGGCTTTCATTGAATCCCTGGAGAGTCATTTGGCAGCAAAGACATAATGTGAGTGTGATTCCAATGAATCGTTGTAGGAATGAAGGAGGGGAATGGATACAGGTAGGCCCACCGCAGGACTTCCATGGATTCAAAAGGCCAAAAACTCGTTTTAGGGACGGTATCAGCAATATGATTTAATAAAGTTTGCAATGTAGCTGTGACATCTGGTTTAGAACGAAATGTACACGTTTCAGAATATAACTGAATAAGATTGAACTCCGGAGAGGTGCACCTGGGGAAACAAAGACACCTGTCAAACACGTACCGAGTGCGTGCCTGCCTCTGGCGCTTTGTGTTTTCTTTCCTTCTTTGCCGCTTCCTGCTCTGATGGTGGCCGTTCGCTTCGGCATCAAGTCAACACATTCTCCTCGACCCCAAATAGGAATATATTACAAGGACAGTCAAAGTGTACGTAAAAGGCTTCAAAGGATATGTTTGTGAAATGATTCTCACGCCATTTAACACGTCATCTAAATGTAAATGAAAGCTGAAGTTCACATGTTATGCGCTCCTAACTAGGTTATGAACGCCACTGGTAATGCTTCATATTTTTAATAAGAAGGAAAACATGAGGCCACTTGTGAAATAAAAATACATGTTGTTTTACTTCTTAGGGAATCTATGGGCACAAATGTGAACCAGTTGACTGCAAGATAATCGTTTGTGCACAGTATGTAATGTATACACTGACTACACGATGTATACATTACATGCGTAATATGACGAGCGCTTTTTAAAGCCTATTTTCCGCACACACGCACGCACGCACACACACACGCACACGCACAGAGCTAAGCATATCCGAAGATTAGCTGACGGTTGGAATGGACAGATTTGTAACGCAGGTTGTTTGAAGCCAGTAAGCACCTGAAGGCCCCAGAGAGCTGAGAGCCCACCCCGATGACGACCCGGCCTGCTGCAAGGGACTTCAAACAGAGCGTGACGTCACACGGAGACCCGCACAGCGCTCCGTAAATCCGCGTGACGGCTCCCATTCCACCAGCGGTCCGCCTCCACATGCCCTTCAGACATGGCACAAAAGGCCCTTTCGATAGACACAACCCTTATTGAATTAAAGTATGGGGTAAATTAATGTTCTATGTCAATATTCAATACCCAATCGGATTAAGACGGAAATAAAGACACGCGTGGGTTGGGTTGTCAAATTAACTTTTCATTCATACCAATCTTTAATTCTTGTCAGCGCCGCCGGGTTACCATCTTACCGTTAATAAAAATCAGGACATTTAGCACAACCGGAAAGTGCATGTCGATATCTTATTATTTATCACAAGCTTCGGTTACACAAGGTGCTTTCAGAGTTCAGTTTCAAGATCCAAGTGTCTGAGCGTTACTTTACGAAGTTAACAAACAATTAGTCATTGGTTGATAACGGGAAAAGCTACCAACCGCTACACGTCCTTACCTGTGATTGGTTGGGGACGGAGAGAGGTACCGCCCACTGTACGTACGGTCACTTGGGTATACCTTTTGGAGTTCATGCAGCTAGAGGCCAGACTGAAAATGTCTGAAATGTGTCGCTGCGGGTGAACCAAACAAAAAGCTCAAAGTGAGCGTGTACTGGAAGGAGAATAGGATATATTACATCTAGAATTCTTTCTAAAACTAGATACTATATCTACATGCTCTCTAAAACTAGATAGGCCTACTACATCTACATGCTTTCTAAAACTAGATACATCTACATGCTCTCTAAAACTAGATAGGCCTACTACATCTACATGCTTTCTAAAACTAGATACATCTACATGCTTTCTAGAATACTACATCTACAATGCTTTCTAAAACTAGATACATCTACCGGATTTTGGTAGATCAATAGTTATTGAATGTCACGCAAGTTGCAACGCCAAAATATCAGCGAATGATGTACGCCACCTTGTGACAGAATCCGGTAAATGCACCCAGAGAGCTCTAAAACTCCAAATGATGTCAGTACTTCTGGAGAATTGTAAAACCTAAAATGACCCTATAGTCTGCACTGCAGATTATAATTGGCTAAATAAGTGCATAGGAGACGTACAAATCAAAGTTTTAGTTTATTGTCTACCCTTTCTGTGGGATTGAATACTTCTTAGGCATTGTACTCAGGATTGATGGATTTCCTAGACCAAGTCATGAAACTAACAAAGGCCTTGTTTGAGTTTCTCTGCCATCGATATTAATGGGATTTCTCCTGAAATGCGGACTTAGAGCAATTAGGCTTTGCATTATTCCCATAACGATGTTACTTAAACTGTAATAGTCCCAAGGAAACACGATGACCCCGTGATCAGCACTCTGAGATGCATTTAAACGGAGGACATTGTGGAATGGAGAAAAGCTGGTCACCTTTCATTCTTCATTCTGTGTTCATGAGACTCAGGGTGAAAGCTGACTAACTAACTAACTCTAACTAATCCTAGCCCGCAGTCTCTTCGGGTCGAGTAAGTGAAACGTTTGAAACTACTGTGGAGGGTATTTTAAAATAACTGCTGGCCACAAAAAAGCTGCATGTAGACAGGTTTAAACTTTGCCATCTATTGATTCATACTTTATAAAAACATGATCGCATTCATCTGGTGAGAAAATTCTCAACATTAAATGAGGATTTACAGTTGATAGATACAGTGAATATCTTACTTCCATGATGGTGACAGAATAACACTCCAATGTAATATTCGGTAACATTACATTTAACACAATAGCAGTTACATCATCTCATTCATTAGCAGCGTACAATACCACTATATGTAGTCTTGACTCAATAACGGGCAGTTGACTTGTTGTTATGCAACTGACCAATACAAATAATAAAAAAAATACATGGGATGGGAGAAAATCAGAACAGTATTATACTGACAGTCGTAATGGTGGATTGGAACCCAGATACTTCCAGAACACATGGCACAGAACCACCCTGCTCACCAACTTAACACTGCCTGTGCGGAAACACCTTCTGACGTACTTAACACTGCCAACGAGAGTCCTTATAAAGAGGCAAGGGGGTTACAAATGCCATAAAATATAGTCAAACAAATAAAAACATATACTGTCAAACTAAAAGCGAGGTATGTGGTGGTGAAAATGGAACAAAAACAATTCTGCTCTTCAAATCGAATAACGGGAAAAAAATAATCAGTTTTAAGATTTCAATGTGGGGCTGAATGGGTAATAGCTTGTAGAATGTCACTTGAATGCGGGTCGTCTCGGCCACTCTGCTCCGTTATCCTCGCTCCCACGGGGCTCCCTGGCCCAGGAGGATTTAAGCCATTTCTTCCTATTTTATTTACATTTCCTGGCCAGCTCCGTCAAATAATATCTTCCCCTCTCGTTCACCCTCTCTCTCTCTCTCTCTCTCCAAAGGATCCAAGGGGGGGGGGGGGGGGGGCGCGCGTTGTTAGGGGGCTCAGACAGAGCTGAGAACCTGCCAAGAAAAACAAATCACAGTTTGAGACGTGAGGGAATGTCAGGAAGTCATCCTGGGAGAACACACACACACACACACACACACACACACACACACACACACACACACACACACACACACACACACACACACACACACACACACACACACACACACACACACACACACACACACACACACACACACACACACACACACACGTTTACCTTTCTGGCGAACTCGGGGAGGATGAAGGACGCCCGATGGACTCCAGAGTTGTAATACTTGAGGTTCATACTCTCCACCTCCTCGTGTGACAGCTCCTTCACCGGCTCCCGGAAATTTGTTTCCTGTTTTAGAAAAAAGTAATCATTGGCATCAGCGTCCGTCCCACCGGAGCGCGGACGGGCAGACGGGCGAGGGAACGGCGACGGCCTTAGGTTAAACTACTGCCGCTCCGTATCATCCTGCAGCCAATGAGGTGAGAGATGGGTTCCGGATGATGGAGGAGGGGGGAGGGAGGGGGGGGAGGGGGAGGGGGGAGGCGGCCACCACACTCACTGTGTTTTTACTGCACAGCATGAAGCCGATCTGGCCGCTGGGGTAGGTGGGGATGGTGCAGTATGCGTACTCCACCACGGGGAATAGAGTCTTGCAGAAGGTCCGCATCTCCTTGATGAGCTCCAAATGGAGCCACTGACACTCTCCTGGGGGTGAGGGGGGAGGAGGGGGGAGAGAGGGGGGAGAGAGGGGAAACAACATGTCCATGTGTTATTTCTTTCCCTTCTCGAGATGCGTTTCGAGATTGAAAAGTGCGACCCATCAATTGAACGTCAATAACGTCAGAGGCGAGTCTGTTTACTGGCAGCGCCCCAGGAGGGCTTTATTGGGAGGAAGTCATCTGTAAAGGGGGGGGGCTTTACCATTTATTTCGCTAGTAGCCGCATTAACGCAATAGTGTTCACAAAAATGTAAGCGTGATTGGTTGTAAGCAAGCTATATAAAATTGTGTTCCATCTGGCGCAACCAATCAAAAGAAAAGGGAATGTCAGATCGACCAGACACCCCGACATGACATTTAATAGCAACCGATATTGCGAGCACAGGACTCAACCTTCTGCTAAATATACCAAACCAACTGCCTAGTGACAGAGAGCAGGGAACAGAGACGCCCATACCATCTCTACACTGACAACGTTATGAGGTGGTACACAACACCTCCATTATGTCCACCCATCAGCCCCTATTGACCTCCGTCCGGCGCGGGACCAATCTCCGGTGCCCCCATCAAGGTTTTCCTCCCTGTGATCTGGAGAGCGTTTCCAGGCTCTTAAGAGGGCTAAGGGTTACGGTGGGTGGTTTATCGTGGGCCTGTGAAGCCCTTCAGCCTGGAACCATGATGTGAAAAGCTATACAAATAGAGGTGCCTGGAGCCAACGATGAGAACAGACCAGGGTGGGGTTGGCTTCATATTCCTTCAGTCCAATACCAAACAGATCATTTATGACCCGATTGCTCTTGAACTAAATGCCTTTCATGGAACGATATATACGTTTCGTATAATTGTCCTTACTGCAACATAAAATAATTTAATATAGACTTCAGCATAACGGCCATTTGCATTTCAACACAGCTCCCTTTGCAGATCTAAATCCGATGTAGGGAGAAAATCCTAAATCCTTTAGGGGGGAACACAACCTCAATGACCTTCGACTGTCTCCGAGTTGAAAAGACTCCGTCTCCTTCTCCTGTCGCACTACAGACGGGCCCGTCTTAGTCATCCACTCAAACTACGAGCGGTAATCGCACACACACACACACATTGTCGCTAGTCCCGTCAGTTAAAATAGCAATCTAATTGTGAAATCTGTGTTGTAATCGTTAGCATACAAGTTTAAAAAGTAAATGAAGTTCCAGATGTGCTGCGTGATGATGTGTTGAGGCTGGCTCAGTAAAACGACTGTTCGTTTTACGATCAAGTCAACTTCGATTCATCGCGATTCTCGCTAGAACGATTCTATCTCGGTGCAGATAAGTTAATAATCAGAATAAAAAAAAAAGAAATATTTATTTATTTTTTTGCCTGCTGCAACATTCTGTTCGCCAGAGAGGGATACTTTTGGTAATTTTAAAATTATTGAATTTATCTTCAGTGTGCATTGACCAATCTGATTTGGAGAGCCATCTAAGCACCACTGGAGAGCCATCTAAGCATTACTAGGTTATTTCACGGTCGACCGATGGATTGGGCGAGATTTTAATCGCATAGCCAAGTTTTCTGTCCATACTTTCTCCACACATGCGACCACGTGAAGCTGGATCACGATGCCCGCCCAACCAGTCCTGGGAACCAGATGGATCTGACAGCTCATGTTTCAGTGGATGTGTGCCTGGCCCCACCCAACGTTCTGTCAGCAGACCTGGCCTGGGCCAATCACAACGGTTTATCTGAGGTGAAGCAGCTCTCAAACGTTGAGTGTGCAGAGCTGCACCCAATAGTAGCGCCGTTTAAAGGAGCATTTCACAAGGTGGAGGCATGAATATGTATTGAAATTGGGTCCTATATGCAGTCGAATAATAAAATAAAATTCTAATTTGGTGCCTCCTTGACCGAGAAAAGGCAGAAAGTGACTTTTTGGCGCTTGTGGATTGAAGACAACAACTCCCACCATGCACCACGATGCACAGCTGAGCTGGCCATTCCCGCTGATCTAGATCAGCGGGTCCCACCCCCTAGTGCTTGTAGTCTTACGAGAATCCTCCCCTCTTACACTTCCCATTTACTTCTGCGCAAAAATCGTCATATTGCGTCATCTTAAACAGGAAGTGTTGGAGATCGATACGGATCTCTCCAGTCTCTCCAGAAAATAAGGGAATGATGCACGACCATTCAAAGATATGAGTGGGTTTCTAACGATACAAAGCTTAATGGAAATGGGTGAAGTTTCCCTTTAAGCATTATCATAAACAGACAACGATGGGTCACCTGTTCCATTGGTCTGATTGGTCTTTCGAATTGTGTCCAACATTTGTCTGCGACCGTTGGAGATCAAAGGGGGGTGAGGTTCAAGACAAACCACTGCTGAATTGCTATTGTGAAGTCAGGCTAGGCCTAACCGCGGTCGGGACACAATGAACGTCAAAGCCGATTTGTGAATGGATGACCAAAAAAGGTTTACGAGTCCCACCTGGCCATTGGATTAGATGGGCTCTGGGAGACTCTCGCTCCCCGCTACAGAAAACAACTCAAACGGAACATCAGAATCAACTCAATCAATACAATCATCATCCCACCTTGGCAACAGAGAATCCCTCCCTCCCTCAAGGCAGTCTTCATCAGTTCGTAGTACGATTCCTTGAACAAACTCTCGGCGGGGCCTGGAAAGAGATAGATACAAAGACACACACACACACACCCCCACACACACACTTTAGTATCTATACACAAGCAGGAACAAGAGACAACTGAAGCACGATCCCGTTTTAAAACGTACCCATCACTCACCTACAGGGTCCGAGGAGTCGGTGATGATGATGTCGAAGGCGTCCTGGTTCTGCTTCATGAACTCAAAGCCGTCGCCAACGTGGAGGGTGAGCTTGGAGCTGTAGAAGCCCTCAGCCATCCCTGGAAGGTATTTCTTGGAGACGTTGATCACATCCTACCGGACAGGAAAACCACAGACGTGAACATCCGGGGCCGCCCAGGCCTGTATCATCCATGGGGCACAACCTCATCAGTCTGGGATGGAAGAGGTTCTAATGAAGAGTGTGCAACTGCAGTGATCTTAGAAATGATGCGTTGCTTCACACACACCTCGTCTATCTCGCATTGAACCACGGACGCCACCAGGGGATGCTTCACCACTTCTCGTAACACTCCCCCGTCCCCACCGCCTATGATCAAGACCTGTATGCAGACGGTGGTCCGGTAGTCAGCGTGGCAAGTCATCAGTGAGTCATTTTGGAAAGTCATCAGAGAACCGCGGGTGGAAATGACATACCTTTTTAGGGGATGGGTGGGAGCAGATGGGAAGGTTTGCGATCATTTCCTGATAAGAAAACTCATCCCTTTCTGTACACTGAATAACCCCATCAAGGACGAGCACGTTCCCATACGTTTTGCTGTAGAAAATACACAAACAACACACACATGTAACCACATCGCTCTGAATCCCCCCTTGACGTGTCAGTCCGGGCTGATTGCGTGTCCGTCCACTGCTGATCGTTGATTTAAAGGGCGTCATCCGAATGTTTAGTAGACATGAATGATGTTAATCTAAGGATTAAAACCCCGTCGCGGAGTTCAGCCGGCAGGTTGTGTATCTTACAAGGGGGCCCGGACACAAGTTGTTCATTGTTAGCTGAAGTTCACAGTTAGCATAGCGTAGCAGCGACTGGGGATACTCAATATACCGACCTCTTAAAAACCATCACATCTTGAAACTTGGATTTCTTATTGTGCAGAATCTCCTCCACCTGAAGACTCATCGCCTGCCCGGGCCATAACGTGCACGTCTCGGTGAACCATCCATCCTTTATGTTGTCCATGATGGTGCTGATCGCTAGCACAGATCTTCCTCAACGTGTGCGCCGGAGGAGCAATGTGACTAGTGTGCCTGGACGGGACTGCACGGGGAAATAGAGAAGAGAGGGAGCGCTGCTGTCTACGGTACCGCCCACCCTCCGCTCATGCTGAACGTGTTTAAAACTGCTGAGCGACCGCGCTTAGAGGCCTCCTATTGGCTCAGGGGTATTCCTCTTGCAGACGTTGAATTTCTCACACACACGCAAACGCACACAGTACACGTGTATTTATTAGATTACACAAAACCCCATTTGGCCCCGTACATCGTTCAGCTAAACATGATAATATAAATTAATTTAAAGAATTTTCTGCCCGATTCATTGTATGCTGCCTACTTTTATGTGATTATATTTTGTGATTATACTATAGGGTAAGCATGTTTTGAACTAATATATATATATATAGATCAATTAGCTAAATACAATTATATACGATAAATCAAGATGCCCGCAGGCGCTGCCCGAAATAGTGATCTAAATAAAGACCCCGCTTCGAGCCATTTCGGGGCATCGCTCCTTCTCCAGCGCAGGCGCACCACGCTCCCTCTCCTTACAATATGTCTCTCGCCCAACTACTGCACTGTCACTTTTCTTGACTACGACCGACCGGCTCGTCTTCTATCAAATTTAGATTTCGACATTGAAATGACATTGAAATGCCACACCGGCACACGAGGTCCGACGCACACACATTTGAGTCGTAGCTTTTCTGCCATCCGTTGCGTTTGTTGAACTGGTAACGGTGAGTTGTGTGAGTGACGCCGGGGCCCACGTGGAACTTTGGTTCCAGCTGCGCTGCTATTGGCGGAGAGGATTTGAGGCGAAACGTCATGTTCAAGCATGAATCACTAAAGAAAAAGTATTTTATTATTCTTCAAACATCATAGCCGTTGAAGTACATCTGCTGAATGTATAATTCACTAGATGTATCTATAAGGCTATGTGTTAACAAAATTAAGTTAGTTAAGTAAAAATGTTTAGGGTCCCAACTTGACAGTAAATAAAACAGCTGTTGTGCAAATCCTTCTGCATATGTTACCGTGTTTTGAGCGTTGTGAGACTCCGTTTTAAGTGTCCTATATGCGTGTGAATGCGTGCGCGCGCACACACACACACACACACACACACACACACACACACACACACACACACACACACACACACACACACACACACACACACACACACACACACACACACACACACACACACACACACACACACACACACACACACACTTTGGGATGTGCATTCACGGCTGCTGGACGATTCCATACTCTTCAGGACTGCATTCTTTCAAATGACGTTTGAGACGACTTGTGTTTACGTAATCTCCCTCCACACTTGTGTGATTCAGTTACTAGAAGAGGCATCTGTTAAAGAAGTTTCACTGTGGCTCAAATTTAAACTATTCTTTGTGTTCAGCAAATCACCCATTACCTAGTTCTGGTCATGGATTAACTCTGTTGTGGCTTAAGCATTCAAACAAACGGAATATGGAATATTCCGGAATATTTGTGGTTTTGCATCAAACAAGAAAGCACATTATTCCTCTAAAAATCATTTTTAATCAGATTCCAAGAGCTCTAAAATAAAAGAGAACAACGTTTTGTATCAGCCATGGGTATTTACAATGCAGAACTACTAAACAAAAGTCAAGTCATACATTGTGAAATTCAAAATTAATTTCCTTTTGAAGAAGAACATTTGAACTGGATCGTGACAGCAGACGTAGGAACCTATCTCTTGGGCCAGTTCTGCCGTCCTCCTCTGTAGAAGGAAAACCGGGGAAGAAGAAACCCGTTCAGACTATGGAAGACAATCTTAAACAAACTCAATTAAATAACCATTAAGTCGTTACCTATCAGACTTCCCAGCCATGTAGGACATGCTTTTGTTCCCGGCGAGGTTTGGTCTGTTATTCCGAGGATTCTTCTTCAGGGGGAAAAGGTTTGAATGTCATACGTTGTTCAGGAAGGTGCAATTAGAATTCAGGTGACAAAACAATGAATATAATACCCAACTTTACCTTCTTGGTGGGATCGTGGTAGGGCTTGTTGGGATCAAATTGCGAACCAGCCCTGGCATTGGCTCCTGCAATGAACACGTATAAATAAACATGATACACAATATACAACCGGGTTCATCAATAAGCCAACCAAATCAAAACGAGAGTGAGAGTTAATGATTGTGAGTGAGCGTCAGTGAATGTCTGACAGAGAGGTTAGGGTGGATGTGAGCAGTAAGACCACCCTGCTCTCCGCGGCCCTGGATATCATCTGGGTGTAATCTCGTTGCTCACCCCTGATGTTCGTCTCACATCCCACTACATAAGCGGTTGCGTTCATAACGTGGATCAAAGTGGACACACAGGAAACGACACTTCTTAAAGCACACACCGGCAAAGACTTTGAGGTTGGACGAGGTGTAGTCGAAGGGTTTGAAGTCAGGCTGGGGGGACGCGCTCTCCTCCGGGGCCTTCTGCGCGGCCTTGGACTTCTTGGGGGGTCTGGGGGTCGACTGTCCTTCCTCGCTGACCATCCTCTTCTTCCCCTCTCCCTCCTCCTTCTTCGACGCCGCCTCCTAAGAAAGGTCATGGAACGGGTTTTTAATTCTGATGTTTCGGTTAGCATGGCGAAGAACCAAAAAGGACCATGACAACCAGATGCCCCACTTCTAAATTTGGCATTTCGTTTGATTAATTTGGTAGTTGGACATGCCACATTTTGATTGGATTTTCTTCCTTGGAATAGAGTAGTTTCCCTCTCATTTCACTGTGAAAAAATGCCAGCATGGATATTAATGCCACGATTTTGTGACCTTGACAAACAGTTCCCATTCCCAGCTCAGTGGATAACGTTTGATAACTTCTGCATGAATTGCGCGCATGGTGCAAAATGTCAACTCTGACTTTGATTTGTTTTCACCCTACTATTGCCGTGTGACTTGAAAAGATTTGTAAAAGGAGTACTCAGTCACATGTCTGAAGGGTCAAAGGTTGAACATGCGTGACAGGATGTGCCTGAGAACCAGTTCTGCGCTAGAGGACGACCCTGAAGAGGAGCTTGTTGGTGATGAAGAGCAAGCCACCGTCGCCCCAGAGTGACGCGTTTCAATGCAACACGGGCAAATGGCTAACCACTGTAGCAGAGGATCAGAAGACACATGGAGACATACTGTCCCCTCACACCCCCTCCCTCCATGACAGATGTGCCGTTGCATAATTCCCAACTGCCTTGTTTTGTCTGGCCCACCCAGAAGGCGGCCATGGTAATCTGGATTTAGACCAACGCGTTGAAAAGGCACAATGAGTCGATCCCCGAGCGGTGTGACCCTCAGCATCGTTGTAAAGCGGCTAATACCGTAAGCCCCCAAAGTATGATGAATTGCTGAAGCACAACACCGAGGACGCGGGGAGGAGAAAAGCATTCTCAGCGTGTGCTGAGAGCAGCGTCTACGCCCGAGCCGACACCAATTCAAAACGGATTAATATTATTTTTAGGCCCCTCAACGTAAACGCAAGATTAAAACGAAAACCATACCACGATAAAAATGTACTGCTGCCATTTTATGACTGCCCAATCTGCACTTCTTGGACCACTGCCAATAAGCCGGTTTCCTCTTGGATTAGGGGCGTCTCCCCCGTCCCCCCCCGTCCCCCGTCCCCCCCCCGTCCCCCCCATGCCCCTTTTACACCAACAGTACCGCCTTTATTTGCTGATCAGATACTTTCGTGTGACGTAAACAGGCTGCTGGCCACTGATTGGCCAGAGTGACGCCACTGGACGAATATTGATGAGCGCGACGTTCCAAGCCTGACACCCGACATCTTTAAACACTAGCATCAGCGATCAGTCAACAACAGTGATTGATGGCAGGAACAGCGCGCAAGAACACGCCGACGGCCGTGCCGGAGGTGGAGACGTTCCTGTGTGTAGCCCTGTCTGTTTATGTGCCGCGTGGTCGTGTATGTATCGCAGTATCGTGCATGTGTGCGATGACGACCCGCCCACGTTGAAGAGGTACTTTCTAGATGGGAACACGACGTGCCTGGAGCCAAACCGAGTAGTGCCACGCTAAGTCGTAGCGAGTTGAGCCGGATCTGTCAGTGGAAAAGGGGCACTAGAGAGCTTCAGGTTAGGGTCTATCGTTATAAGGTGTGATGATGGGTCATTAAGGTCCACTCAATCAACAACCGACTGGATGACTGGAGAGAGATAAGAGAGCGAGAGAGGATAGAGCGAGAGACACAGAGAGAGGGACAGAGACGGAGACAGAGGGAGAGAGATAGACAGAGACAGAGACAGAGACAGAGAGAGAGAGAGAGAGAGAGAGAGAGAGAGAGAGAGAGAGAGAGAGAGAGAGAGAGAGAGAGAGAGAGAGAGAGAGGGAGAGAGAGACAGAGAAGGAGAGAGAGAGAGAGAGAGAGAGACAGAGAGACTCACGGCGACTTGCTGGCGGACGGTGGCCACGTCCTTCAGGGACTGCTGGTAGTCCAGTTTGGCCTTCTTCCTTTCCCCTGGGAGAGGAAGAGGAGGAGAGAGTGGTGAGCCACAGACACCTTTGACCCAGCGGGGGGGGGTCTCGGACACGGGAGCGTCGACGGCGGTCCTTACCGGCGGCCTTCCGGGCCTTCTCCTTGGTCTTCTCCCGGGCCGTCCGCTTGGCCTCCTGCTCCTTCTGCTGCTGCTCCATGCTCTGCAGCTTCCACCTCTGGCTGATCTGAGGGACCCGGGGGGGGGGGGGGGTTAGGGTTAGGGTTCATGTTTCCTACTCCTTAATTAATTAAACGTACGTCATGATTACGCATGTCTCTTTTGCCATCTCCCAAACGACTCCGTAGGAGACAGCGTGACCTGATTTAGCGAGGGATGAACAGAAGATGGCGGTTTACCTCGTAGACCTTTGAGGAGGGGTCCAGCTTGGCGGCTTTGTTGACGTGCACATCCACCGAGGGCAGGTACTAAAACGCAACAGAAAAAAGCATTTAATTGTCGACCCAGACATCATAACGACGGCACAGCACGGTAGAAGCGCTCGCTCCCCACCCCGCTCACCATTCTGAAGGGGTTCTGGAACGCCTCGATGATGCGTCCGGCCTTCTGTTTGGCCACGCTTAGCGCCGCGCTCCCGGGCGCCAGGTCCTATGAATAAATAAATACAGAGAGGCACACTTTGTAAAGATAACAACGCTCAAGCAGACGACCGAAATCAGGGAGGGTCAAGAGTCTGCCGGCTCTCCCTCCAGACCAATCAGCAGGCGGGCTGCCCTCGCTGCCGGTCACACATCTCCTCTTGAGAGGCGACGCTGGACGTCATCAGTCCAATCACACCGCTGCGCCATGCCGCTGGAGTTAAGTAGAGCATACGTTCCCCGCCTGCGGCCACGGCCTCCCTAGTCGGGGAACCGCTGCACCCAACAAACACTGAAACTAGGGCTGTCAGTTAAACGCGTTATTAACGGCGTTAACACAATCCAATTTTAACGGTGTTCATTTTTTTATTGCGCGATTTAACACAAATTCATATTTAAAAAAAAATAATACTTTTTTATTTATTTTTTGGGCTCAAAACAAAGAAGCAGTAGCCTGACTGCTATGTTCAAGGCAGTATGTTTGTATGTTCATCGTTTAATTGCATTATAGGCTTTTTTTTTGTATCGTCCTGTTTTTATCAGTAGATGCCAATGTTGTTATCAATAAAAAAACATTTGCACAAGGCAAGCCGATGCACCTCTCCATGTTGATAAAAGCATTAAAATGAGAAAAATTAATGGGACAAAGAAATCAAGGGATATTTAGCATAGAAAAAAGATTTGCGATTAATCGTGAATAAATATATTAATCGCTTGACAGCCCTAACTGAAACGTGATTGATTGATTGATTGATTTTATTTGACCATAAAATATGAACAGTACTCTATGTCATGCATTAAAATACATAAATAGTCAGGAATGACTCCATAAACACAGAGCGTTTATTTCCATTATGGTCCCTGTTTACACAACTACATACAAGTCGCACACATAACAATGATCATAATTAAGACACACCTAAGATTGGCATCTTAGCCATTGTTCCAAAGCCTTTTTAAAATGGCCTATGTTTCTGACTGACTTGAATGTACCAGGTAACCCGTTCCGAAGTGTAGTGACAGCATAAATCAAATAATCTTTGCCCAAATTAATCTGAACTCTGGGGAGTACAAAATCTGTTGAGCTCCTCCTAGTGGAATGCCTGTGAACTTCACAGACGATTCAAATAATTTGAATCCGGGCGCCTTACCTCGAAAATGGTGACGGTGGCGCGAGCGACCAGACTGCTGTCGTACTGGGTCTCCATGTCCGTCTCCGGTTCTGGTTCTGAGAACAGCGTGCCCTGCTTCTTCTCGGGCAGCTCGTCGGAGGACGACTCTACAAAGCACCACGACGGACGGTTAGTAAGCGTACCGCGTCACCGAAACCGTCAGAAAACATTGTGTACAAATCAATTGTCAGCCGTTTTGTATTCTTTGCCCTCACTCGTTCACCCTGCTGCAGTACTTTGCCCTCACTCGTTCACCCTGCTGCAGTACTTTGCCCTCACTCGTTCACCCTGCTGCAGTACTTTCCCCTCACTCGTTCACCCTGCTGCAGTACTTTCCCCTCACTCGTTCATCCTGCTGCAGTACTTTGCCCTCACTCGTTCATCCTGCTGCAGTACTTTCCCCTCACTCGTTCATCCTGCTGCAGTACTTTCCCCTCACTCGTTCACCCTGCTGCAGTACTTTCCCCCTCACTCGTTCATCCTGCTGCAGTACTTTCCCCTCACTCGTTCATCCTGCTGCAGTACTTTCCCCTCACTCGTTCATCCCGCTGCAGTACTTTCCCCTCACTCGTTCATCCTGCTGCAGTACTTTCCCCTCACTCGTTCATCCCGCTGCAGTACTTTCCCCTCACTCGTTCATCCTGCTGCAGTACTTTCCCCTCACTCGTTCATCCTGCTGCAGTACTTTCCCCTCACTCGTTCATCCTGCTGCAGTACTTTCCCCTCACTCGTTCATCCCGCTGCAGTACTTTCCCCTCACTCGTTCATCCCGCTGCAGTACTTTCCCCTCACTCGTTCATCCTGCTGCAGTACTTTCCCCTCACTCGTTCACCGTGCTGCAGTTCTTTGCCCTCACTCGTTCATCCCTCCCACCCAGAGCGGGACCAGATGATGACCGCGGAGACTCCGTCGCTGGATAATGGGAATGGCATTCCCAACCGAAATGAGGCTAATTGATCCCATTGATTACATGCAATGATCCCGATGTTTTCGATGACCACACTTGAAATCCGAGCACCCGCTGATGGGTGTTTTCACACCCATCAGCGCGCTTTCATTCACCCTCTTCACATCGATGGTGTGTTGGGATCGATGCAGCTCCTACCCTCTTCATATGTTGTTCATACGTCGATACAGACTCATGTGCTGTGTTCCTATATCCATCCTTCCATGAGTACACTTAAACGTGGTACACTATCCACACTCACTAAGTGCACAGATTTTCAGATGACGGTGTTGTTCCAATTAGAATACTCCGTGGTGCACGGACCGGAAATTACGATTGCGACTGCCGCCACGGCTCGTCACCCGCCGAAAACATCCCGCTTTGAACGGTGAACTCTTTACGCCTAGCAGCTATAAAACCTAAAAATCACTGTGTACACCGGTCCACCCTTCGCTGTTTGACCGTTTTGAGTACAGCATCCAGGTCCTTTCAGTCGTACGTACTCAAACAAAATATAGCGAGAGCGGATAGTGTGGACATTGGAACACAGCCCATGTCCTCACAGAGACCTACCGTGGGGTAAGCACAGCGAGCCATCGGCCTCGGCCGTCCTGGAGGTGTCGTGGGGGCCGAACAGGGAGCCGTCCGCCTGGGAACACAGTAAGGGGACGTTTAGTCTACCAGGCCCCCCGCTCCGTCCCGCTCCCAAAGCGTCCCGCCCCCAGGTCTCCTGTTAGACACTCACCTTCTTAATCGGGGTGAAGCCTTTCTTTGTCTGTGCCACAATCTCCGCCTGGGGTGGAGACAAAGAAATCACAAACTGTTCTACACAAACATTCTGAGCGTGGGTGGTGCCGGGTGGACGGGGTGGTGGTGGTGCCAGGTGGACGGGGGGGTGGTGGTGGTGCCAGGTGGATGGGGGGGTGGTGGTGGTGCCGGGTGGACGGGGGGGTGGTGGTGCCAGGTGGACGGGGGGGTGGTGGTGCCGGGTGGACGGGGGGGTGGTGGTGCCAGGTGGACGGGGGGTGGTGGTGCCGGGTGGACGGGGGGGTGGTGGTGCCAGGTGGACGGGGTGGTGGTGGTCCGGCCACATCCCACCGTCCCGGGCTCACCTTGAGGAGGGGCATCTCGCGGGCCTGCTGCACCAGCCGGTGGAGCTCGATCACCTGCTGCCGCACCAGGGGTGGCACGGGGTTGCAGCATGCGATGATGCCCTGGGGCTCCCTGAAGCCCACGGAGAGGGGGGGGGGGGGGACAGCCGTTAGGAACAGGGGGGGGGGGGGGGGGACCCCAGAAAAGGTTTCATCCTTGCAGGAAAGGACGCTCAGTTCTAGGAATTCCACATTACAGTAGTGGGTTTTTGACACACACACACACACACACACACACACACACACACACACACACACACACACACACACACACACACACACACACACACACACACACACACACACACACACACACACACACACACACACACACACAGTGATGAACGTACTTTGGCAGCTGCTCGGCGATCTTGATCATCATGTGGTTGGGCAGCACGTATCTGAAAGAGGGGGGAGAAGACGCATTTGAGAATGAACCCGTTGGGGGGTTACGGAGGTCCACCGCCGACCTGGGGGGGGGGGGTCGCGCCTCAAAGCGCCGCCCTGCTGATAGGGTCAGCGGGGGGCCGAGGAGAACGGACCGCATGCCTCGACAGCGCCCCTCTCAGTCAGCGGGCTAGGAGAGCACCCTGAGATCACCGTCTTTACCGCCTCTCCATCACACATTGTTCAGTCAGACACACACACACACACACACACACACACACACACACACACACACACACACACACACACACACACACACACACACACACACACACACACACACACACACACACACACACACACACACACACACACACACACAGACACAGAGCCATTAGGCCGTCATTAGTGGGGAGGCCCAGAGCGGCTGACTGAAGGACCACTCAACGGCACTAGAGAGACGCAGGATCACTGGCGACTGGGGGGGGTTGTGATGTTCTAGTGTTCTGTTATTCTAAGGCATACCATGTCAAGTTAAACTGGTAGGTCAACAAAGAAACAGTCAGGTTATTATTATGAACTGTGCACCAAAAGTTCATAATAATGACCTGCAGTGCCCTGCAGGTCGTTTGTGTTGTTGTATTGTAGACACAGACGTCCTTTGCTGCCTTAGTCTTAGTGTGCTTCACTACTATGCTGGTGTCTGTAGTGGGTAGATGACTCCAGCCTTATCCCCAAGAATGTGTATCTGAGCCCCATAAGCTACGGTGGAGGTGTTGGTGTAAAGATGGAGGAGGATTGGTGTAGGGATCAATCGATATGGATTTTTCAGCCCTAGTCGATGACCTATACGCCGCCAACGATCTTTCTTGAGCCGATATTTGCAGCCGATAACCGCTTTTGCTCGCTCAATTTATGTCATGAAAATAACACAATGATGATAACAAATGTGACAAGTCTCAGTTTAAAAACATTCACTGAACCGTCTGTAAATCGTGCCGGGCAAAAAACGAAATGAAAATCGGCCGATGGCGATACACGTAAAGCAACTCAAACATCACTACGGTGGCGTCACTAGGCGGCGGCGGCGGCGGCGGCGTCCTACCCGGTGCTCTCGTCCTCCTGGCGACCCAGCTTGTCCCTCCAGGCGAACAGCAGCCTGAAGGCAGACAGCTGCTGGGTGTTGAAGGCCCTCTTCTGCCTCTTCTGGAGGTCCTGGTACGACTCCTCCGTGAAGATGGGCTTGCTGTATTTCTGGGTGGCAGAGCGGGTGGGGGGTGGGAGGGGGGAGTGGAAGGATAAGAGAGCAGATTTGAGTAAAAGACGCATACAAACGTACGCAGGGAACCATTAGATTAAAACGCTGACGTGGAGCCGGCACATGTAGATAAGGTGATGCGTATTAAAAGGTCTAATTGAATGTTAAACGCCGCTGGATGACAATTACAAGAGGTCATTAGCATCCTACTCCTCAGTCATTTGTCCAGATCTAGATTTAGGATGATTTATCCACGCGTCAGTAATGGGGGGGTACTGGCCAAGCACCTCAGTGAAGCAGTCCTACCGGGAGACTGCAGACACAGCGCTGGACGGGAGACGTCTTTGGACTGGGACTCACCTTGAGGGAGACGTCTTTGGACTGGGACTCACCTTGAGGGAGACGTCTTTGGACTGGGACTCACCTTGAGGGAGACGTCTTTGGACTGGGACTCACCTTGAGGGAGACGTCTTTGGACTCAGACTCACCTTGAGGGAGACGTCTTTGGACTCAGACTCACCTTGAGGGAGACGTCTTTGGACTGGGACTCACCTTGAGGGAGACGTCTTTGGACTGGGACTCACCTTGAGGGAGACGTCTTTGGACTGGGACTCACCTTGAGGGAGACGTCTTTGGACTGGGACTCACCTTGAGGGAGACGTCTTTGGACTGGGACTCACCTTGAGGGAGACGTCTTTGGACTGGGACTCACCTTGAGGGAGACGTCTTTGGACTGGGACTCACCTTGAGGGAGATGTCTTTGCTCTTGTGCCAGACGCTCTGCAGCAGGGCCGGCTGGCCGTGGTTGAAGTCCAACAGCTCCCCCCTCAGGCGGTCGTAGATATAGAGCAGGTAGTGGGTGTCTGCCCGCGCATACTCAAACATCTCCTCGGGCAGAGGCCTGCACACACACACAGTGAGACGTGTCAAACAAGGGTATTCATTAGCATAGTTTAAGGTGTCGTTATGTCATTTCCACAGAAGGGGACACACACACACACACACACACACACACACACACACACACACACACACACACACACACACACACACACACACACACACACACACACACACACACACACACACACACACACACACACACACACAGTTTGTTTTGGTCAACCTGTTAATGCTCCGGCCAGTTCCACACACAACAACACACAGGACTCTGCAGTGTCGTTGCCAGCATTAAAGTCCTATTTCTGCTCCTCCTCCCCCCCGAGACCCAGGACACAGACACACCTAAGGAGCGAGAGCGAGGTCCCCCCTACCGGATCCTCCAGTCGGCCAGCTGGAAGCGCTTGTCCGACTTGACGGTGCAGAGCTGCTGGAGCAGGTGGTCCAGGGAGTGGCGTGCGTGCTGCAGGGCGCGGCTGGCCTGGTGCGTGTCGAACATGTTCACCACGTACAGCCCCAGGTCCTTCTGCAGCCACTCGATGTCCGAGTCGGCGCCGTGGAACACCTGGCAGGGGGGACGCACAGGGGGTCATGAGGGGGCTGGGCTGGAGCTTCAGAGGGGATCGGGGGGGGGGGCAGCTTGTGGTCAGGACAACAGAGCAACGGCTGGAGGGTTGGGAGATTCGTCAGGGGGTAGGATTGTTTCGGTTGCTCTGAACCACAAATCCATTCGGGACGTTGAAATGATCAGCATGGCTGCGTTTTCGTATCGGTGTGTGTGTCGTGTTTGTGTGTGTCATGTTTGTGCGTGTCGTGTTTGTGTGTGTCATGTTTGTGTGTGTCATGTTTGTGTGTGTCATGTTTGTGTGTGTCAAGTTTGTGTGCGCCATGTCTTGCGGTGATGACATGGCGACGGGCAGACGTTAGAACCAGACTACATTCATAGCACGGGAACCTTGATGTACCTTTAGTTATTTTAAATTCGTTCATCGTTTCGCAATTCGGACATTCAGTGAGCCTCTCAGGATCTGAACGAGGACATTCAGTGAGCCTCTCGGGATCTGAACGAGGACACCGTTTCCGTGCGGGGAACGAGCGGCGCTCACCTTGACGATGTCGGGGTCGGTGAACACCTCGTTGAGCAGGTACAGCTCCCCGCGGAGCTCCAGGCTGTCGATGATGTAGTCCTGCTCCCGGGTGGAGATCTGCATCAGGCAGGTGAGGCCCAGGAAGCTCCTGTAGGAGTGGTGCTGGGCGGGGGCACAGGGAGACAGGGTGTGGGCGACGGCAGTGGGCGCGTGGAGCTCCACGCCGCCGTCAGCGTTGTGGAGCTCCACGCCGCCGTCAGCGACTGGAGGGGCTCCTCGTCTGAGGTGACGGAGTCTATTTAAATCAGGGACCAAACACCGACCGCAGCATTCCCAGTCTGGGCTGGATGATGGACGTTGTATCTCAAAATGTCAAAATGTTTGTCTGCACAGGCGCATGTGCTCCTCTACTTTATATTTTTTATAACTGTAATTATTTTATTTTATCGTGTCCTTGGAATATGAAGAATAATTCCTTCCTGTCTCTCTCTGAAAGGCTTTTGTGTTTGAAGAGTGCCGTATTAATGAACGAGTCTCATTCGAGATCCTTGAGACATATCGACTGAACTGTCTGAAGGACGGGCTGCCGAACGCTAGACCTCCTGGACACGTACCTCCAAGTCCACGGCAAACTCCGACACTTTGCACAGCGTCTCGTTCAGCTCCACCAGCTCCTCCAGGGTGTCGATGAAGGAGCACTTGGTCTCCTCCATGGGCCTGAACATCTGGACACCACAGAAGAAGGCGGAGAAGAAGAAGAAAGAAATAAGCAATGGTACGCACTTTAAGTTCTAGGGGGATGATACCACTTTAGATGTACCACATCATTATCTATATTTACATCACATCATCGTCATTTGTGAGCAGGTGAAAGGTTTGGCGCATTTCTCAAGGACGCCTACCTCGGTGGCGGGCTTTGGGATTCAAACCCAGAACCGTTCAACTGAGAGGCAGAGCGCACAGCAACCACTAGACCACGCTGTACCGAGATAATGTCTCTGGCATTTAAAGCCGGGAGCATTGGGAGGTTGACAGGGAGGTAGACGGGGGCATCATATGGGTGGAATGGGTGGGGAGATTGTGTAAGCACCTGAGGTTCCGTCTTTGAGAGCAGTCTGTCTGGAACTGTCAGATGGTCGAGTTCATGTTGGTATGGGTGCGCAAACCTACACAAAGCAATATCACAAAATTATTATAATACATGAATATGAACGACAAATAAAAACGTATAAATTCTATTATACACTGATTTATAATTAACATACATGATTATTACACCTCAGTATATACATCTTGGAAAGCCGCATTACGAAAATAAAGTCATAAAATATAGTGCTTCAGATTATCAGAATGAATCATGGGATTTTTTGTCAACAACACACCGCCATATTGAGAATACTCAAAGACAAAAAGAAATCCTATAACCAAGGTCAACACACCGTATCCTAGGCTAATAGAACGTTTGTTTGCCACGTTTAATTTGAGAAGCCCTGGGAATCATTCAAACCCAACAATGACAACTTGTAATGATTTCACGATGACTACGTCATTACGCTGTGATGTGGCGAGGCACCGACCCTTTATGGTAAATGGAATGCATTTATATAGCGCTTCTTCTAACCAGTGGCCACCCAAAGCGTTTTACAATATCGCCTGTTACATTCACCCCTTCATACACACATTCACACACCGACGGAGGCGTCAGCCACGCAGGGCGACAGCCAGCTCGTCGGGAGCAGCTAGGGTGAGGCGTCTCGCTCTGGGACACCCAGACACTCCGGGGGATCGAACTAGCAGCCTCCCGGTAACCACTGCTGTGTGAGACGCCGGTCTTACATGTCCTCCACGTGCTCCTGGGTCCGCTGCTGGTGGATGAAGTCGGCCAGCGCCGCGGGGACGTCCAGGTCCTCGGGACGCTCCTTACGGATCTGCTTGTTGGTGAAGTCTGCGGACGGAGGAGGGGAGAGCAGAGCCCAGGTCAATACGCTGCACTGGTAGGGGGGCGTCTGGGCGCGAGGAGGACTGTCAGCTACATATGAACGTTGGGGAAACCTCGGCATGTGGAGGATGATGATGAGTCATTTATTTACACTCTACAGAAAACCAAAGATATATGGGATATGGAAATAGTTTGTTGTTTTTGTCAACCGAGTCTTCCAAAGGCTCTGGGTGTAATGAAGGCAGTATTCATGGAGGCTGGATTTTAGGTCAACATTCACAGCACATCATTTTTTAATACTGTTTCAGGAAAAGCCATATTATAGGCTTACTCACTGAATCCAATATATTCTGGATTTTCTCTCACATCCCTAATAGAATGCATAAAGTCATTGGACTACGGACTATCATCTACTGCACATGTGAACTAGGGGGAAACCGCTGCATTCTGATGATGAGGAGAATAATCATCACACATTTATTTACTCTCTTTCGTGAACCAGAACAAAGTCATTCCTTTACTGTAGAGCTGCCTTCAGGTCCGAAACAGACCACCTGGTGGTTAGTTATACAGTAACATGATAATAATGAACATTAATTAGTCTTAATTAATCTTAATTAGTTCATTACCCCTATCTAACATTAGTATTTTACAAATAGGACTGTGACAAACTGTTATTGAGAATCCTGAGTTTGCTAGACTGAATTACAATTACAATTAGGGCATTTAGCAGACGCTTTTATCCAAAGTGACTTACATCGGTTAATACACACATTGACACACCGACGGCAGAGTCAACCATGCAAGGCGACAGCCAGCTCGTAAGGAGCAGTTAGGGTTAAGTGTCTTGCTCAGGGACACATCATCACTCTGCTAGGAGGAGCTGGGGATCGAACTAGCAACCTTTCAGTTACAAGACAACTGCTCTACCTCCTGAGCTAAGCCGACCCATGAATCAAGGAGCATCTTCGCTGTGAGATTCCACTGGAGACAGAGTTGGTCGTACTCGACTCGTCACTTCATAAAGAGAAGTATAAAACCCTGCCTGTTCACTAGAATCCGCTCACAATTAAGGAAACGACCGGGCCAAGGCCAACTTTGTTCAAAGTTGTACAAAAGATGCAGTGTTCCTGCTTAGCAAATTGGCGAATCTATATATATATATATATATGAAATACCAACGCAACATGTGTCCTGATGTTTTTGTGGAATGAGGTAGGGATCCATCCCCAGGTCGTGGGATGGAGTCCTAAGCGGGGACAGGCTCTGTGCTGGTGTTGTACACTCAGCATACTTCCATAAACCTCAGTCATATCCCAGCAGTAGGAACACTTACAGGATGGAAGAGGTTTGGTGGCGTTGGGCTTGATGAAGATCTTGGGAACGAAGGGAATGTTGCTGTTGTCCACTTTCTCTTTGAACTTCATCTGCGGCCGGGTGATGTTCCGGGCCTGGAGCAGACGGAACGTCTCGGAACCCCGGGAGTCCGCCCCCTGGAAGCAGAGAGGTCACCTCGTATCCTCAACTGAACTGGAATCAACTGGTCCGAACCGACTGACCGTCAGCCGTTTTAAAAAGGCAGGCCTGGGTTCCAAAAGTTGGAGCCAATAGACTCGTACGAAACTAGATCATATGATAATTATTAAAAACATGAACTCAGGATAAATGTAATATTCTTATAACACACAAGCAACAAAATTAAAAAGGGTGCCAGCCTTGTGCGTTTGAATGAGAGGACTCTGGAAGAAGCCAACCTTTCTGTTCCAGCTGGAAACCACGATCTTGGGAGGCTGGTACCCCACGGGCATGACAGGTTTCTGGCTGCGGTTCACCCCGTCCGCCTCATCCAGCAGAATGCCCTGGAAACCAAACCAACTCGTTGTGGTCGGATATTGACCCATTTGGAATGCACTGGAAACAAAACACAGAACTAACAGCAAACTACACAACGAACATACCACTTTCTCCAGGATGACATCGTTGGAGTCCACAAGCAGGTCAAACTTATCTTCCAGACCTGTGAGCTTGTTGTTGTCCCGTATGTGCGATCTGCAGCCATGGTGTTGCATGATGTTGCTCATGCTAATGGGGGGGGGGGGGCGAGATGATAAAGACGAACACAAGACGTTTAGTAGTCATTCTCCTCAGAAACGACCTGGCTGACACGCGAAGAGAGAGAGCAGGATTCTCACCAGTGCAGGAGGCGGTCTCCCTGGGTCTCACAGAACTCTCTGAACCCTGGGAAGCTGCGATAGTAGTCGAAGTCATCTCCGGTTTGAGGCAAGGAAGCGGAAGCCTTCGTGGCTGACAACACTGAACCCAATGCATACTGCAGGGAAAAGAGTAGGAGTTAGCTCTGACAGTCATCTAGACCCTAACCCTCACCCGTCTAACCCTAACCCTCCAATTCGGTTTCAATGTTTATGCACTTTGCAACGTTAGTATAAGTTGACTTTTTTTTCTTACAGGTATCATCAAACATGACATCCACTCATACGTGTATTGAATTCATCTGCATGGACGTTATATTTACTACAGATCACATGCAGGCTCCTATTAAAAGAGGCCTGACGCCGTGGCAGTGGTGTTGGTGGTCGGACTGGGAGCCCGGAGGTCCACGTTTTCCCGGACCAGGGAGTCCAACACGGGTCACCTACTTTGGTGAACGCGTCCACGTCCTTGTATCCGGGGCAGAAGTCTTCTGCCTCTTCCTCCGCGTCATGTTCGGTGGGTGTTTCGGCCTGCGGCCCCCCGTTAGAGGGGTCTTTTCTCCTCGAAGCCTTCATGTCTGATAGGATGTGTACGATGTGTACATGTGTGTCGTGGTGGGCAGAGCTGCTTCCTCGGTCTTCTTCTTCGGGTGTTTTGGGAAAGACGTCCGCTGAGTAACAGCGCCGCCTGTCGCATTGGAGGTTCGCTGAGTGACAGCGCCGCCTGTTGGACTGGAGGTCCGCTGAGTGACAGCGCCGCCTGTCGCACTGGAGGGACATTGTGGGTTTTATTCTTATTTTTTTCCGAGGTTTAACCCCGAAATCATATGCTGGTTTTGCTTTGTTGTTGTTGTTGTTTTTTACACACACTTTATGTAAAACACTTAAAGCCATATACTATGCTGAAACAATGTTAATACAATACACTATACACTTTTAATATAACAACATAATAAGCCAACACATTCAATCAATTAAAAAAGGTTTTCACTGCGTTTATAATGAAGATAATGCGATCAGAATGATCAACACACGTCACGATGGGCCCTACGCATGACGCACTGATGCCTTCTCTCATATCAGCATGCATTGGTCGGTTGCCCCCCGTACTGACAGCAGGGGGCGGTGTTGACCGGTAGATATGTTATGCGACAGCAGCGTCTAACTTCATGTATGAAACATTACAAGGTGGATTTCAATGCGTGTATGTAGCCTATTCTATAGTTCCCGGGTAACTATTCGTTTACCCACAAAAACGTGTGAAAACATGCAAAACGCAGAGGTGGAACATCCTTTCCTCTTGATCACCCAGGTTGTAAGCTTGGCGCGTGGGGCTCCTGTTTGTTTTGATGTAGATAATCGATAGCATGTGAGGTGCTGTCCTGCCGAGTATCGACAGGCCGACTCATTACGGATGATCTGTGGTGTGTGGAGAGAAACCTCTATTTTCCTCGCTTCCCCTCACATCGATCCTCTCGCAGGGTTCCTTCTTATTATCTTAAAAGCAGCCTTGCAACACTGGGCCGGTCAATACTTCACACGCAGCAGCTTCCTATGGTGGGGTGTGGATTTAGAGGGAAGTGTCTGAACTTCAGGGGAAAATATATTCACTGGGAAGACACAGTTAGCTGCCGTGAGGCCTCGAAGAAAAGCAAAGAGCCCCTTTGGGACTCAGAAAAAAAATAGTTTGTTGTTTTTGTCAACTGAGTCTTCCAAAGGCTCTGGGTGTAATGAAGGCAGTATTCATGAAGGCTGGATTTTAGGTCAACATTCACAGCACATCATTTTTTAATACTGTTTAAGGAAAAGCCATATTATGGGCTTACTCACTGTATCCAATATATTCCGGATTTTCCCTAACATCCCTAATAGAATGCATAAAATCAGCCATTGAAACTTTTAATTGAGAAATTGTGTCCCTCAACATTCTGCAGTAGGCGACATTAGCGGCAAACGCCTCCTACAGCTACAGTAGTCAGAGAAAAAAAAACATTTAATCAGAGGCAGAACCAGAGAGCGATCTCAGTGAATTAATTTTTATTAACTCCCTGTTAGAAAAAGAAACACAAATGCACCAAACAATATCATACATGCACAGCTTCAGTACATCAAGATCCGCTGACTAGGACGTTTCAATGTGAAACCCTGTTTTACTCGATCTCCCGGAGATCAGCCCATATTTCGACCCCCGCCGGGCACCGGACGGCCACGGAAAGGCCAAGCGTCGCGAGTTCCCAACGAGCCAATCAAATACACTTTTCATGTTTTTCTTTTACTCATCTTGTAACACAATTGTGGGGTTGGGTTTAGGGTTGCTCAACTCTCCTCTCGCTTTTAGTCACGATTAATTAATGATGATTTTTGTTTCAGATTTTGTTCTGCCCTGTAAAGTGATGACAGTATATAAAAGAGATTGAAGCGTACTGGTTTCAGGCGACTACCTTGAAACAGGTAGGGCCGGTGACTCTGCACCACACGTGACAGCGGCTGCTATCCAATGCGTAAATCTCTGCTCATATATTTTTCAGAGGTTGGAATGGAGTACCGAAGAAAACCTCTCCCCCGTTACCCCGGGCCCTGGCTCCAGATCATAATACTGTACATAATAAATGGGAGTAGAAGAAGAATAGGAGGAGGTGGGGGGTTGGAGAGGTGTGACAGTATAACCTTTCCCCATCCAACGGATCCAGTCGCACTCCCGTTGTTTCTATCTTCCCTCAACCTTTATCACACGAGATTAAAGAAACAAACATAAAAAAACACAAAACACAAAGAGGCGAGCCATCGAGAATTGTCTTCCAAACAATAATAACACTCAGAAGGTAAACAGCAGAGAACGAGACGGCCACAGTACAGACACAGGAACGGCCAGAGTGGGCGGGGACGCCGGGGAGGGAGGTCAGCTCCCGGCGGCGGGAACCAGGAGTTAATTGACAGTCGGACGTTGTATTGTGTTCCCAAATCCATTAAATCAACCCCAGAATATGCCCTTTCTTTTCGAAAACATTTATTTTTTTACTATTAATAGTGTCTTCTGGAGAGAACGAATGCACCCACCACCCCACAACAAACAAACAAACAAACCAACAAAGGGGAGTCTGAGTCTGCAACATCTATGAACTCTAACGATCAGCAGCGGGTGAAAAGAAAGATCTTCTGCCGTGTTGCGACGCGCGCCGTCTCATCAGCTCCCCGGCCTTGGAGCCGCGGAATCCCTTTCTGGTCCGTCGGCTGCGTTTGCACATTGTGTTTGACGGAATAAAAAGGCTTGTCTAACCCCCCTACCTGCAGTCGAACAATCCCCTTTCTTCTGCCTACCTGCCGACTTTGCGGTCTAACTCTGTTTGAAAATGTGCTCAATGCTTTGCTTTCACAAAGCCCTTTCGCATGTGAAGTGCATGAAATGGGTTTAACACTCTTTCCTAAAGAACTGAGTCGCCTTCCTGAAAACGCGTCCGTCCGTGGCACTCCCGGACAAGGCGGTATGCACCCAATCATTAAGTGGATGACCCCTGCGTGTGTGTTTGTGTGTTGTACATGCGGCACTCGTTGCAAATTGCGTTGCAAACGCAAATTCAGCCATGCACACACACATACACGCTCACCAATGCAGACACACATGCAAAGACACACACACACACGTGCACACAGACACACACACGTGTGCACACAGACACACACACGTGTGCACAAACAAAAACACACACACATCCATGTGCACACAAACACACACACACACGTGCACGCTGACACACACACACTTGCACATATGCACAAAGACACACAGGTGTGCAGGCATACAACATACACTCACAAACAGACATGCAAACACACACACACACACAAACACATCAACAACACGCAGCAATCTTGATACAATTGTCCTGATTTAGATCTGCCTAAATGCTGATGGATGGGCCTCGTGTGGGCGTCATTAGAACCATTCCTCCTGTGCCCTTTCACACTCATCCCCTCAGGCCTGTCCTCATTTATTAACATCTTTAATGGCTGCTAAATCATTGCACAGGCCTGACTTTCCATTCGTCAAGTCGTGCCGGTAAGTAGACTCTGGCGTGCCAGGTGAAGAGGGCTTTCTGATCATTCTGCTCCCTCCCCTTGACCACAAAGAACACAATCTCTTCTTTTCAAAAAACAACGGCAACACGTGACAAGATAAAAAAACAAACAAATCAGAAAACAGACCGAAAAATAACACCAGGGTTCCTGTCACAGAATATAGATATGTATTAAAAAAGAAAAACAGACTTCCTATTCAGCCCGACTGGTGCCTCAGCTGGTGGCGCTGGCCGATCGGTCCAGATGGACCGATCCGCCGCTTCTGGAGCTCTGGGCTCGGCTGGCCCGGCCTGGCGATGACTCACCGCCAACGGCTGGGGCCGCGGCGCAGCCAACGTTTACCCCCTCCCAGATGGAGGGCCGGCGGCCATACATTAAGGAGGCGTGTCCAATAGCCCCGGTGTTATTAATAGGGGCGTCGCTCCGTGATGTATGTCTCCGCACGCCGGTGCACGCACAGGGGCTTCTGGGGGGGGGGGCCTCAGGCCATCCGTCAGGGGGCCGGCCTGGTGACTGGCAGGGCGGGGGGGACGGTGTGTTCGCTCTCTCTCTCTCCGCGTCGATGGGTAAGCGACAGCGCGGCACTGAGGGTGGGGGGCTCCGGTGTGCGACAGTGTGATGAACCCGGTGAGTTTAGGGTAACACGGCACAGAGCCTCTGTTAGTAAAGAAACCGAGTACAATAATCTCCAAAAGGCACAAAGAGAGAGAGAGAGAGGGGGGGGGGGGGTGAGTCTGTCCTCACACGCGATGTAGAGAAGGAAAGCAGAAGTAGGCCTACTATGCCGATGTGAGCAAGAGCAAAAGTCCAAATATAGAAACTTGGGAGAGAGCGTTGAGGCGGTGATGCTAAGGCTCGGCACGACTCGGGCGACGCGGACGGGCAGTAAGGCAACCTCGGAGCCACCGTGAGGCCGCTGACACGGCCCCCGTCCGGCCGCCAGCCCCCCACAGCGCTCCGTAACGACGACAACAACCAGGGGCTGGCCGGGCCCCCCCCCCCTGCTGCCTCCCAGCCACAGACACAAACAGGCAGAACAGAACAGCACACACCCCCCCCCGCAGCGCGGAGGGGCCAAGGAGGGGAACACCAGACCTCCTCGGCTCGCACAGAGAATGGAACCTAACGAGGAAAACACGAGGGGAGTAAAGGTAGAAACCGAACGGGTAGGGGGGGGCTCCGTCGTGGTGTCATGAGGCGGAGCCCAGAGGAGGGGGGCGGAGCCCAGAGGAGGGGGGCGGAGCCCAGAGGAGGGGGGCGGAGCCCAGAGGAGGGGGGCGGGTCCGTCGTGGTGTCATGAGGCGGAGCCCAGGGTGGAGGCGGTGACACCCAGGACCAGAGCCAGCGGGGAGAGGTCTGAGCTCCACGATCCGGAGCCACGCGCGCTCATACCTGCAACCAGACGCACGAGAAACAGAAGGGCGTCAGGGAGATGGAGTCGTGAATGGATCTACAGCGCTTTTTTGTCACCAGTGGCCACCCAAAGCGCTTCACAATATCGCCTCACATTCACCCCTTCATACACACATTCACACCCCGACGGCGGAGTCAGCCACGCAGGGCGACAGCCAGCTGGTGGGGAGCAGTCAGGGTGAGGCGTCTCGCTCAGGGACACCTCGGCACTCGGCTAGGAGGAGCCGGGGATCGAACCAGCAGCCTTGCGGTTGCCAGCCTACCCGCTCTACCTCCTGAGCCTCATGCCGTAATGTCGTGGCGCCGGGGGTCTGAGCTGCCATCGTGGGACCGTAGAGAAACGTGTCACAGGTGGAAAGCCGGTGACACAGGGGATAAATCAGCCGTGCTCAAACTGTGTGCTTTCCCCGTGTTCAGCCATTTTCCCGTGCCTGTTAATGCGGCTAAAGCGTTCCAACTTTCTTGCGATGCCCACCTGCTGTTTTCAGAAGAAATAACACTTTCGCTTTTTTTCATTTGGAAATCTGGCAACCTGAACAATCTGGCAAACAGGCAGCTCCTCCCCCCACTCACCAATAGCCATCCTATTATTCCCAAATAAAACGCTTTCAGCCTCATAGAACGCAGAATATCAACATTGTAAATTAGCATTTAGAGGACAGGAGGACTGA
This sequence comes from Gadus chalcogrammus, assembly GCF_026213295.1. Taxonomy (NCBI): domain Eukaryota; kingdom Metazoa; phylum Chordata; class Actinopteri; order Gadiformes; family Gadidae; genus Gadus; species Gadus chalcogrammus. The sequence continues at coordinate 28,432,391 of NC_079412.1, read as the reverse complement.
GAATTAGCCCCAGAGTCCCTTGGGACAGTAATAGGACGAAGGGAGAGAGGGGGAGAAACAGAGGGGGAGAAACAGAGGGGGAGAAACACAGGGGAAGTTGAGCTCAGAAACAGAGATGGATGGTAGAGAATATTTCTGTAGAATACGAGCGGGGACAGAGAGAGTGAGCGAGGGAGAGAGAGCGAGAGAGCGAGAGTGAGAGAGACACACAGAGGGATGGAGAGTAGGAGAGAAAGAGCAAGCGAGAGAGAGAACGAGAGAGATTGAGAGAGCGAGAGAAAGACAGAGAGAGTGTCAGAGAGAAGCAAGAGGGAACACGCGAGAGAGCAAGCGAGATAGAGAGTGAGCAACAGCGAGAAAGACATAGAGAGAGACAAAGAGATGGAGAGTGGGAGAGAGAGAGCAAGCAAGAGCGAGACAGACAGACAGACAGACAGACAGACAGACAGACAGACAGACAGACAGACAGACAGGCAGACAGGCAGACAGGCAGACAGACAGACAGACAGACAGACAGACAGACAGAGAGAGCGAGAGCGAGAGCGAGAGCGACAGACAGACAGACAGACAGACAGACAGACAGACAGACAGACAGACAGACAGACAGACAGACAGACAGGCAGACAGGCAGACAGGCAGACAGGCAGACAGACAGACAGACAGACAGACAGACAGACAGACAGACAGACAGACAGGCAGACAGGCAGACAGACAGACAGACAGAGAGAGCGAGAGCGAGAGCGACAGACAGACAGACAGACAGACAGACAGACAGACAGACAGACAGACAGGCAGACAGGCAGACAGGCAGACAGGCAGACAGACAGACAGACAGACAGACAGACAGACAGACAGACAGACAGACAGGCAGACAGGCAGACAGACAGACAGACAGACAGACAGACAGACAGACAGAGAGAGCGAGAGCGAGAGCGACAGACAGACAGACAGACAGACAGACAGACAGACAGACAGACAGACAGACAGACAGACAGACAGACAGAGAGAGAGAGCGAGGGAGGGAGCGAGACAGAGAGAGAGAGAGAGAGAGAGAGAGACAGAGGGAGGGAGGCGCCTGACTGGTGCTGCTGGCTCGGGAGAGGAGTTATAAAGTCACAGGAGGACGAAATGTCCCTGTCAGCTTTTCACGCGTGTTAAGTGACTTCATTTACAAGCAGTTGGAGAAACGAGCGCCGGCTCCTTCTGACGACTCGGTGAATCACCCTCATCATCATCATCATCATCATCATCATCATCCTCGCGATTAGCCCTTTTCACGCGTGCCTCTCTTCCAGAAACGACAGCCTAAAACTTCAGGATTAGCCTCCCGTTTGTCCGTCTCCTGCCTTCTCGCTCCCACGACACACGCCGCTGTGAAGTGTAAACGGCTCGGTTCACTGTGCACGCCGCTTACGCCATTATGCACCTCAAACACATCGAAAGTTAGCCAGAACCTGCGGGAGAGAGGGCGGCGGGAACGTCGAGTGCTGAGAGGGGTTTGACTCCCGGCCCGAGAGGCTCATGGTTCAAACCCCGACGGCGAGATTCCCTCGGGTATCAGGGAAAAAATAATTAACTTTAAGTCGCGTGGGAGAAAAGGGCGACTGCAGAAAATGACATAATACCCAAAGATAGCGCCTCTTAAGCTGTGTCCCAGAGCGTCGCCGGCGGCGCTCATAGTGTGCTTCCTCAGGGGACCTGACCTACCGATGAGCCTCAGTCAGTGGGAGCGAGACGGTCCGACGAAGCTGTGGCTGAGCCTAAGGTCATCGCTAAGGTTCTTCTGATTATCTCTCATATTCTTATTCTGATACATCTTATATTCACAAGTAGCTACGTGTATAACAAATGTTATTATTTCGGGCTAATGTGAATGTTAATTATATATAACGTAAAATATAGATATTGTATAGCGCTTTTATCCAAAGTGCTTTACAATGTCGCCTGACCTTCACCCATTCATGCGTCGGGAGCGGTCAGGGTGAGGAGTCTTGCTCAGGAACACTTTGACACTCGGAGGAGCCGGGGATCGAACTGGCAACCTTGCAGTTACCCGCCAGCGTGCTCTACCTCCTGAGCTGCTGCCCTCCCCGTAACATAATGTTACATTTTTTTTCTATGTCTCATGTCAGGCGAGTGTGTCTGACAGGCTCCTAAGGACACAGAGGTTGCGTCCCTCGGAACGAATGCCGCAGCCTATAGGCTTTTGGACTGGGTCTTAGGACAGGCTTTAGGACAGGCTTTAGGACAGGCTGTAGGACAGGCTGTAGGACAGGCTTTAGGACTGGGTCTTAGGACAGGCTTTAGGACAGGCTTTAGGACAGGCTTTAGGACAGGCTTTAGGACAGGCTTTAGGACAGGCTTTAGGACATGCATTAAGACTGGGCTTTAGGAGAGGCTTTAGGACAGGCTTTAGGACAGGCTTTAGGACAGGCTTTAGGATAGGCTTTAGGGCAGGCTTTAGGACAGGGTTTAGGACAGGCTTTAGGACAGACTTTAGGACAGGCTTTAGGACAGGGTTTAGGACAGGCTTTAGGACAGGCTTTAGGACAGGCTTTAGGACAGACTTTAGGACAGGCTTTAGGACAGGGTTTAGGACAGGCTTTAGGACAGGCTTTAGGACAGGCTTTAGGACAGGCTTTAGGACAGGCTTTAGGACTGGCTTTAGGACAGGCTTTAGGACAGGCTTTAGGACAGGCTTTAGGACAGGGTTTAGGACAGGCTTTAGGACAGGCTTTAGGACAGGGTTTAGGACAGGCTTTAGGACAGGCTTTCGGACAGGCTTTAGGACTGGCTTTAGGACAGGCTTTAGGACAGGGCTTTAGGACAGGGTTTAGGACAGGCTTTAGGACAGGCTTTAGGACTTGCTTTAGGACAGGCTTTAGGACAGGCTCCTGATGAAGGCCACTCACTGATCTGGTGGATGTGGAGGGGCTCAGAGGGCGGGCCCAGCCCCCCCCCGCTGAGCGCCCGGATGTGGATGACGTAGACGTCATCCTCCAGCAGCGTCAGCTCGGCCGCGGCGCCCACCGTCATCAGCGTGGTCACCTCCTTGTGCTTCTGACTCCTGTAGGAAACCTGGAGGGGGAGGGAGGGGGGGGAGGGGAGAGGGAGGGAGGGAGGGAGGGAGGGAGGGAGGGAGGGGTGGAGAGAGGGGTGGCGGGAGGGGGGGAAGGAGAGGGGGAGGGAGGGAGAGAGGGGTGGAGGGAGAGAGGGAGGGAGGAAGAGAGAGACGGAGGGAGGGAGGGAGGGAGGGAGAGGGAGGGAGGGATCGGGGAGATGGAGGGAGGGAGGGAGGGAGGGAGAGAGGGAGGGAGGGAGGGGGGAGAGGGAGGGAGGGAGGGAGAGAGGGAGGGAGGGGGGAAAGGGAGGGGGAGAGGGAGGGAGGAAAAAGAGTAGAAGTGAAAGATAGAGAGGGATGGAGTGTGATCGAAGCAGAGAGGGCAAAATTGAGCAGGGAGAGAGGGAGGGAGGGAGACAATGAGAGGGAGGGGGAGAGGGAGGGGGAGGGAGGGAGACAATGAGAGGGAGGGGGAGAGGGAGGGGGAGGGAGGAAAGGGAGACACAGGTTAAGAAAACAGACGGTGTATAGGTCACATGGACAGAACCGGGGGGAAACACATTTACAGGTTCACGGTTCGTATCGTCTTTGTGAAGAGTTGCACACCCAAACCTACCTGGTAACCGGTGACCTCAGACTCCAGGTCCATGGCCACCACGGGCTCCCAGTAGAGGGACAGCAGAGGACCAATCAGAGTCCACTCGATGTTCAGAGGGGGCTGGGCCGGGGCTGGGCCGGGAAGAACACACGAGAACACTGACTTCAGACTCGCCCGTCAAAAGGGGACTTCAGTCGTACGAAACCTTCTCATGAGGGCCTTCTTAAGAGTACAACTGACATCTTTGAGGCCGCTACCACCGCGGCACCCCTAGGTCAAGAGCTGCCCGGGGGCGATGCTCGTGTTGATAATAGCATGTGTTGCCATCGCGGCCAACCTCCGTATCCTACAGGAAACAATGAATGTTTTCCCGGGCATGCGACGGCGCTGAGCGGCCGACTCAACACAGAGCGATATGTCACAACACGTTAACCTTTCTTTAGTGTTGCTGCGACACGGCTAAAAATAGCCCACCCGGAGCTCGTTGGAGCGGGATAACCTTTGCATCTCCCAAACTCCGGAGCGATGACCCATCGGGTGAGTTCAGCGACGGCGCCTGAATGGCTGAAAGTGTCTCTGGTCGTGTCTCGGGGCGTGGCGAGGGGGGCCTCCTGTGTTTGCTCCTCTCCCTCACCCCCCCACCCCGAAACGACCTTACACACTTATTGTATGTTGTCCGTCCTGGCACTTAAAAATAGTACGAGCCTTGCACAGCGTCTTATCCTCGCTATCTCTGTTGTGTACAGGGAATGGGTTAACCTAGTGATTGATAGTGCTTGGCACTTGGCTCCATGAACATCCTGACTGCACCGACAGCGATATATTGTTGTTTCTCTTTCTTCTGACAAATGGACTTTTAATGGACTCACAAATGGATTGGAAGTCGCTTTTGATAAAAACGTCTGAATGTGAATGAAAACGCCCTGAATGTGAATGCAGACGTGTACGCGCTCACTGGGCTTCTTGGTGGTGGCGTTGATGGCGGACAGGAAGGGCCCGGTGCCGGCCGTGTTGAAGGCGCTGACGGTCAGGAAGTACTGCGTGCTGCCCTCCAACCCGCCCACCGTCACCGAGGTCTGGTTCCCGGGGACCCGCACCTTGCCCATGGTCTCGGGTTTGGTGTCGTCCTCCCAGTACACCACCTGTGGTGGGACGGCCAGGACACGATGACATCATCACCCCTCGACAGATTGACTCTATCGATCGTTTCGAGTTCGAATTTTTTAACCGATATCCATACTGGTTGATATTCGTTGATCTCTTAGCGCCGGGTCAGGGGATCGAACCCACGACCCTCCTGTTGTGGGGCTGACAGTTACTCTGACCCTAAACCCAAGGCGGTCCTTTAAAAGTTACTTTTAAAGGAGAAAGGCGGTTTTAAATGTCAACCCGATACAACCCGAGCATTGCTCGCATTGAGATAAAGACCAACAAAACTAGAAAGACTCAATAAAGCGAAAAACGAAAACGACGAAAATAGCTTATTTTCATGGTGTTAAAATGTAACCTGACCTCTTTCTCTGTGTATTGATAGCTGTTGCCCTTGGTTGTAATCACCAAATAGCCCTTTGTTTTCTTTGTGAGACTATACATACTTGTATTTTGATTCAATGGTCTCCATCGAAACACCGGGACAATATGGCAGTGTTACGACGGAAGAACATCCGCAGGCGTTTAAGAAGAAGCAAAGAGCGCCGATAAGCATTTCTTTCCTTTCTTTGTACTACAAAAGGCCGATACCTATTTTCAGAGCGGTTGGTATAATTCATTTGCTTTGAAAGCCATCCCTCGCTGAAAAAGCTATTTCCATGGCGACACAAGCTCTGAAGGTAAACGGCATTGAGACGCACACGCTCACACACAAGGGGAGACGGCGGGAATTCGAGTGCGTGTTACGCAGAGAAAAATAAACCTTGCAATTACGTATTTACATTTAAAAAGGGGCCAGACAACACACACACACCTCGTAGCCCAGAACTCTTTCTGCGTGGAACGACACCGTCTGCCAGTTGACTTCGATCTCAGCGGCGGAGACACTTCTGGCCCAGACCCCCACGGGCATGCTGCTGGGCTCTGGAACGGCACGCCGCGCCACGGCACGCCGCGCCACGGCACACGCACAAGCACACACACGCACACAATAAAGCACACGCAGGCACGCACAAGCACGGACACAGGGCCCACACACACGCACACACACGCACGTTCACGCACATACGCACGCACACACACGCACGCACACGCACACGCACACGCACACACACATTAATATGCATTACTTCCTGTCCCTCAGAGACAGTAGGGTCTGAGATAGACGTCCTTCATGCGGTTTTGAGTGACATCATGGGGAACGCTGGTAATGCCTTTTCAGGGTATGATGGAGATAATGATGAGGATTGATAATATATCAATCATCAACACGTTAAATGAGGATGTACTGCATTATAGAGGATCATCTCTTATGTACTTGTACTTGTATAACACAAAACATCAAGAGATTCTTATAATTTTTACTGGCAAAAATAATTTTTCCACAAGCCTCCGAACAAGGGTTTTGCTTGGCGCTGTAATTATCTTGTTTATCTCTTGCACCGTCAACGTTAATGACCCACCAATCAAACAAGACATATTTTCCCGGCACCAGTCTGCTTACAAAAGTGGTCGTGATTACTGTTCTCCCCCACACAACGTGAGAACAGTTATTCTTATCCTAAAGCCACAATAGCTTTTTGATAGCAACGGCCACGAGGGGCAACAGCCACAATGGCTGCACAGGCCAAAGGGGCGGCACAGCACTGGTTAAAATACAACTTAAAAAAAAAAAAAAAAAAAGCAAGTTATAACAGCCAAGTTTAAGCTAGCTAAAACCGCCATGCCAGGCTCTGCTAGCAAGCTCAAAAGCTCCGGTAGCGAGCTCAAGCTAGCTCTAACAACTGCATAGCTCTAACAACTAGCTCTTTGCTAGCAAGTTGAATCTAGCATTCACAGCTCGGTAGCTCTCTGCTATCACGCTCAAGCTAGTGCTAGCAGCGGCTGTGCTCCGGGCTAGCCCCATGGAGCTAGTGCTAGCAGCGACCGGGCTCCCGGCTAGCCCCCTGGAGCTAGCTGTACCTGTCTCAGCCGAGTAGATGGTCGCGACGGGGCTGAAGGGGCCCTGGCCCTTGATGTTGTACGTCCCGACCTTGACGTGGAACGGCGAGAAGGGCGCGATGCTGTCGTTGCGGTAGACGTAGCGCGCGGCGCCGGGTACGGAGGTGGCCACGTGCGTCCACGAGACGTCCCCGAAGGCGCGGAAGGCGATGATGTAACCAAAGCTCTCGCCGTTCTGCAGTTCTTCAGGGACAGGCTGAGAGTGAAGCACAAAACTATAGTGATATTAAAACACATACAGAACACATCTATAGTGATATTACAACACCTATAATGATATTAAGACACCTATAGTGATATTAAGACACCTATAGTGATATAAGACACCTTTAGTGATATTAAAACACCCATAGTGATATTACATATAGTGATATTAAAACACCTATAGTGATATTAAAACACATATAGTGATATTAAAACACTTATAGTGATATTAACACTATAGTGATATTACAATAGTGATATTGAACACCGTATAGAATATTGAAACACATATAGTGATATTAAAACACTTATAGTGATATTAACATATAGTGATATTAAAACACCTTAGTGATATTAAAACACATATAGTGATATTACATATAGTGATATTAAACACCGTATAGAATATTGAAACACATATAGTGATATTAAAACACTTATAGTGATATTAAAACACATATAGTGATATTAAAACACATATAGTGATATTAAAACACCTTTAGTGATATTAAAACACATATAGTGATATTAAAACACCGTATAGAATATTGAAACACATATAGTGATATTAAAACACTTATAGTGATATTAAAACACATATAGTGATATTAAAACACATATGGTGACATACATATAGTGATATTAAAACACATATAGTGATATTAAAACACCTATAGTGATATTAAAACACATATAGTGACATTACATATAGTGATATTAAAACACCTTATAGAATATTGAAACACATATAGTGATATTAAAACACCTTTAGTGATATAAGACCCCTATAGTGATGTTAACACACATACAGAACACACCTATAGTGATGTTAACACACATACAGGGGGCTGACAGCACGCACACTGCGGGCCGACAGCACCCCCCCCCCCCCCCCCCCCCCCCCCCCCCCCCCTCGCCCTGACTAAAGCCTCACTGGGCTGTTCCCACCTGCCGGCTTAATGAGGGCAGGGAGTAGAATGGTGTTGAAAAGAAAATGGGAAAAAAGGAGCTTATTATAGAATGTGCCGGCGGCATCAGAAATTAGAAGTTATTTCCGCATCCTGTGAAATTAGACGAGTCAAATAATGACGACTGTGAAAGCTTTAGACTCTAATGACTAATTTAGCGTTTGCAATTCTGCCCGCCGTCCGAACCCGACCGCATTACTCCCAGGGAGATTTGTGCATTGCAGATTTGACAAAGCAATAACACGCACACGCACGCACATGCACCCACACGCACACACACACGCACATGCACCCACACGCACACACACGCGTACATGCGTGCATACTTAAACACAGGCGCACACATAGACACACACATGCTCACAAACACACACACACAAATGCACGCACGCACGCACACAAACACTTACAAACGCACCCGCACACACAAACACACATGCTCGCAAACACACACGCTCACAAACACACACACGCACTTACACACACATGAACCCCCCCCTATCCCCACCCCCCCCCCCACACACACACACACACAGACACACATCCACACACACACACACGCAAACACACACACAAACCCACACACATCCTCATAGATGAAACAACCCCTCCGTCGTGCTCAGTGATGTTGCCTCGCCACCAGCTCTTCCCTCAAACTCCCCAGCTCACAAATTACAACCGACGGATCCAGGCTGCAGATTCAATTGGCGGGCTGCTTTAACGACACCCGCGTGGCAAAATGGCGCACATTTCCAGAATTTGATTTAACGTTTTGAATAACGGGCGTCTCCTTCAGCGGGCCTGATGCCGGGGCTCGGGGGGGGGGGGGGGGGGGGGACGGACATAAGACGACTTACCTCCCAGGTGATGACCAGTTCAGACCGGCTCCCGCCGCCTCCGTTCACGTCGAGCGGCGCGGCGTCGGGGACTAGGGGTGGACAGACATGAAGGTGGGTCAGGAGGTCAGGAACTGGGTGTCTTTAAGGGACCAATCATGCGCGGGTTATACCATTATTGTCTGGATATGAGGGTGGGTCAGACAAACAGTAACTGGGTTTCTTTAAGGGATTGTCGTGGACATACAAATGATATAAACCCTGTTTATATATTTACTAGTAAATTGAAAAGGAATACATTTTCCAACAACAAACCTAGAGATACCTCCCGTCCTCTCTGCTTGAAAGTTGTGACGATAGTTTGGGGTTGCGTTGCCACTGAAGCCACGGAGGCTGACAGTGAGGCCAATCGACTGACGTCTTTGTTGTGTATCTTCCCCTGATCATGCTCTAAAATGAAATCAAATACTTTGCTGGCCGAAGTGTCAGGGACCAATCCTGTGCAGGTTGTACCGTTATGGTCTGGATGATGATTGAAGATCACCGGCTTCAATGAGCAACAACTTTGGCAGTCCGGTGGGCTGGATTGTTTAGGCTATGGCGTTGGACAACCAGCAGAGAGGTTCTTAGTTCACACCCTCAATGTCCGCGGTCTAACTGTAGGCCTCCTTGAGGAAGATGCCGGCCTGCACATTTAAGGACATGTATTTAAATATGTGACTCGCTTCAGAATAAAAGCGCAGACGATACAGCCCGAAACTTTTTTAATTATCCCAGCCTGATCTCACACCGTGTAACTCTGCATACAGGCGCCCAGGGCTGTCGGTCGCTCTAGACATTGATTTGTCCATATGCTGAAACAGTGGGAGACTTTGGGCTGAGAGGAAGTACAACTTAAGACGGATATAGCCGGTGAAGTTGTGCGGGGGTAAGGCACACACACAGGCAAAAATAATGAATGCGCTGGAAGTGTCTCAGAGCCGAGCGCTGTCAGGAATCTCATTTGACTGCACATTGGGCATCTCCTGGAGCTGATTTCCGTGCTCGACGTGTTCTCTGTGTGGCTGATTGCACCCGCACCAAACGAACACTCACAACAAATATGTGTTCCTTCACTTCAACACCGACGTGTCACGGTGTCAATTCAACGGCCTTGTTCGCCTTTTTTAGTTTCCTTCTTTACTCAGAAGAAGTGTTGGAGGTTGAGGTGTGGAGGAGGAGAGGGAGGGGGAGGAGGAGGAGGTAGAAGAGGAGGAGGTGGAGGAGGAGGAGAGGGAGGGAGTTGGAGGAGGGGAAGGTTGAGAGGGAGGGGGAGGAGGAGGAGGAGGTAGAAGAGGAGGAGAAAGAGGAGGAGGAGGAGGAGAGGGAGGGGAAGGAGGAGGAGGGGAAGGTTGAGAGGGAGGGGAAGGAGGAGGAGGAGGTGGAGGTGTCTGGGTGCGCTGGGCTCACCTGCGTCCTCCGTCCTGGTCTTGCTGCTGACGGGGCTCGGGGCCCCCACCCCGACGCTGTTCCTGGCCAGCACCCTGAACTCGTACTCCACCCAGGAGTTGAGCTCCACCACCGTGGCCGTCAGGGTGCTGCCGTCAATCACCTCAGGGACTGAAGAGGAGGAGGAGGAGCAGGAGGAGGGGGAGGAGGAGGGGGAGAGGAAGAGGAGGAGGAGGAGGAGGGGGAGGAAGAGGAGGAGGAGGAGGAGGGGGAGGAGGGGGGAGGAAGAGGAGAGGAGGAGGAGGAGGGGAGGAGAAAGAGGGAGGAGGAGGGGGAGGAGGAGGGGGGAGGAGGAAGAGGAGTGGGAGGAGGGGGAGGAGTAGGGGGAGGAGACTCAGGATTGAATGACCAAAATATGGCACAGATTCTAAATGTAGGATTCATGAAGTGCAGCCTTGAATTGGAACCAGCCCTCGTCCTCCAGGTGGTAGATATATGAGCGTATTTCATAGGATTTACATTTCGTTATTTTCTGCTGAATTCCTCTATTTGGGAGTTCCTCTATTTCAAATTTCAAGCTCTTTATCTGTGTGTGGGAGAGTAATTTGCACACACAGATTCTGCCACAATAATGGAATTAACATGCGCTGATTCTAATCCGAATCAAATCCGCAGAGTTACAGTTTTTGGGTAATGGCTCACCAATAGTAGTCATCTCTATCTCTAGTCATGACTGTTACTAGTCAGGGCATTCTCTAGTCATTGCTCTAACTAGTCATTGCTCTAACTAGTCGTGGCACTAACTAGTCGTGGCACTAACTAGTCGTGGCTCTAACTAGTCATGGCTCTAACTAGTCATGGCTCTGACTAGTCGTGGCTCTGACTAGTCGTGGCTCTAACTAGTCGTGGCTCCAACTAGTAGTGGCTCTAACTAGTCGTGGCTCTAACTAGTCGTGGCTCTAACTAGTTGTGGCTCTAACTAGTCGTGGCTCTAACTAGTCGTGGCTCTTACTAGTTGTGGCTCTAACTAGTCGTGGCTCTAACTACTCATGGCTCTAACTAGTTGTGGCTCTAACTAGTCGTGGCTCTAACTACTCATGGCTCTAACTAGTTGTGGCTCTAACTAGTCGTGGCTCTAACTACTCGTGGCTCTAACTACTCGTGGCTCTAACTACTCGTGGCTCTAACTAGTCGTGGCTCTAACTAGTGGTGGCTCTAACTAGTCACCCACCGGTGCTGACCCGGGTCCAGCCCACGCTGTAGGGGTTCCGGGTCTGGATGAGGTACAGGGTCACGGGGCTGCCGTGCTCCTGGGCGGGGCTCCAGGTCAGCTGGGCCGTGCTGTCCGTCAGCTCGTCCACCGTCACCGTGGCGGGGGGGCTGGGGGGGCCTGAGGGTCCACACACACAGGCTCCGTTCACTTCTCTGGTGACAAGGTATGAACCAAGGTTAGGACAACGCCGGTCCGAATCTCTCGGCGACTAACTAGTCATGGCTCTAACTAGTCATGGCTTTAACTAGTCATGGCTATCACTAGTAATGGCTATCCCGAGGTCATGGCTATCTTTAGTCATGGCTGTAACTAGTTAAGGCTTTAACTAGTATTGGCTATCTCTAGTCAAGACCTTAACTAGTCAAGGCATTAACTAGTCGTGGCTGTCTCTAGTCATGGCTCTAACTAGTCATGGCTCTAACTACTGTAGTCATGGCTAAGGCTAGTCATGGCTCTTGCTAGTCAAAGCTTTAACTAGTCGTGGCGGTCTCTAGTCATGGCTCTAACTAGTCATGGCTCTAACTACTGTAGTCATGGCTAAGGCTAGTCATTGCTCTTGCTAGTCAAAGCTTTAACTAGTCGTGGCTATCTCTAGTCAAGGCTTTAACTAGTCGTGGCTATCTCTAGTCAAGGCTTTAACTAGTTGTGGCTATCTCTAGTCAAGGCTTTAACAAGGTATGAACCAAGGTTTGGGCAGCGGCGGTCCGAATCTTTCTCGGACGACCTTCCCACCTGCGTGGGCCGAGGAAGACGTCTCTCTCTGCAAGACGACCTCCACCAGCGCGCCTTTCATTAAGAGACTCACAGAGACTTCTTCAAAGGTTTTTGGTAAACAAGGCCACAGCCAGGACAACCCAAACACGATGTAGAACAAAATTAGACTACACAATGCAGAACAAATGATATGCCACAAAGTAGGACAGCACCTAATTTTATGTATACTATGTAGAAAAGCACTACTGTACAACATTCTATAGAAAGTATCACGTGCATAACGTTAATACATTATATACACTGTAACACAATGTATATCTCCACTACCTTCTATAGAAATCACACACATTGCATAACTATATTACCGTCAACCGACAGTATAATATAGTGTTTAACTGTAATACCTCCTACAGACAGTAAAATATAATATATAACAATGTATAACACAGTGTATAACTATAATACACTCTACAGACAGTATAACACAGTGTATAACTATTCTACCTTCTATAGTATAACAGTGTATAAATATCCTACATTCTATAGAGTAATAACACAGTGTACAACTATACTACCATCTATAGAGTAATAACAGTGTATAACTATACTACCTTATATACAGTAATAACACAGTGTATAACTATACTACCTTATATACAGTAATAACAGTGTATAACTATCCTTCCTTATATACAGTAATAACAGTGTATAACTATACTACCTTATATACAGTAATAACACAGTGTATAACTATCCTTCCTCATATACAGTAATAACACTGTGTATAACTATACTACCTTATATACAGTAATAACACAGTGTATAACTATACTACCTTATATACAGTAATAACACAGTGTATAACTATACTACCTTATATACAGTAATAACAGTGTATAACTATACTAGCCTCTCCAGGCAGTTAACCCAGTGCATGACGGAGCTGACAGCACTAGACGAGGACAGACACGTGTCTCCGAGCAGACTACAGCACGGCTGAGCCCTGCCAGCAGCAGCCCGACTCTATAAAAGTAGCCGCAGCGAACCGTTAAACACTAACTTTCAAGCTGGCCTTTACCGCCTCTTTTAAATAATAATCCCGTGGCTTTATTGATATCTCCCCTACCCAAATTGCTCGTCGGAGGGGAGTCAAATTAAAAGCTAACGGATGAGGTTTTGCCCCCGGGCTCCTGCGGACCGAACCTTTATCATTTATTTTCATTATCCTGACGATTAAGGCGCGGACGGTTCTAGCGTCGGAGTGTTCCGATGTTTCCCGCTCTAATGAAGGTGTCTGAGCTTCACAAGTTACGGACCAATGGTGGGCATTAGCGCGCTAGCCCGACCCCGCGCCTCACCGCTAACCCTGAGGTGACTGTATAGACACCCCAACATTATCAGAGCATTACCACAGGAATCACACCTTATAGACGACCCCACAATATCAGTCTGGGAGCTTCTGTGTGCGTTAGGGTGTTAGTTTGAGCGCGGTGTGCATTTGCGTGGCGTAGGTGTGCATGTATGCGCGTTGTGTAGGGGTTATGTGTGGGAATGTGCGGTTGTATCAGTGTGAATGCATTCGTTTGTGTGTATGTGTGTGCAGGTGGTTGAGTGTGTGCATTAGGGCTGTGACGATACACCAACTCACGATTCGGTTTGTATCACCATCTTTGACCCACGGTCCGATACATATCACGTTTTTTTTTTTCAAAAGCATTTTATTGAAACAACACTTATCTAACAATTAACTTAATGTGAGAATAATTTGGAACACTGTGAACTTATTTGAACCGAAAGAATAATATTAAAGGGCTAGGGCTATAGCAAAATGAATAAATAAATAACCAAAGACTGGAGGATACTTGCAGGTAGGCAAAATAATCCTCAACTAGTTTAGGCTTAGGTATTTTAAAATATTAATGTCAAATAAATAATAGTAATTTGAATAGTTTGGTAGCACTAAGCAGCGTAACAAACCTGTGTGTGTGTGTGAGTGGACAAGCGAGGAGAGTGAGCGGTAGTGTGTGTGTGTGTGTGTGTGTGTGTGTGTGTGTGTGTGTGTGTGTGTGTGTGTGTGTGTGTGTGTGTGTGTGTGTGTGTGTGTGTGTGTGTGTGTGTGTGTCTATTGAAGAAACGAACGAGTCCGGTTGTGTGTAAGAATAAAGTAGGC
>NC_079412.1:28413663-28417889 GCF_026213295.1 Gadus chalcogrammus | reverse complement strand
GTGGGGGACGTGCACGTGGTGGTGGAAAGTGCACGTGGTTGTGGAACGTACGCGTGAAAGTGCACTTAGTGGGGGAACGTGCACTGTGCACGGGGGGCGGGGCTATCGGGAGGACCCTCCATCCCGATCCAGGAGATGGCATCGCTCTCTCTTAGCGGCGGGAGCTGGGTTTAGTAGCGGCGGCCGCGCGGCCTCATCCAGGGACGGCAATTAGGGCTTAAGAGATCAGCCCGGATCGTCATCATAATCTCATTACCTCGGGGCATCATGGCCCGGCCACGAGCAACACAACAAGGAGGGGAAGGCAATTTGCACCATGTTCAGTTGGGTGTGATTATTGTGATTATTCTGTGTGGGTACAGCACCCCCCCCCCCCCCCCCCCCCCACCCCAACCCACGCCTGCACTTAAGGTGTTATCCTGCTAAATAAATGACTGTCAATACCTGATTTCATACCTTACATGATCGTGGCAACCCACACAAAGCTACACACAAAATAATATTGGAGAGCTCAGGGCAGCATCTGGTAATGATCCAATAATATCCACCGCCGCAATCCCACACAAACAAACACTTACCTTTCCTCTCATGGCACACACACACACATACACACACACACACACACACACAGACGAGCGCACAAACACATACACATATGTTGGCCACATAACACCTTGCCTGCACAAACACACAAAACCACAATTGCAAAGGCAACAAACAAGCACACACGTCCATACTTACAGACAGTTGCATTAACAAACCGAAGCTCACACTCACACAGGTTCACGGACACGCAAGCACATCAACCCACAACCACACATCCACGACCCCCACCCAGCTCCCCCTGTCTCTCTCTGGTCTCCCCCTTTAAGTACCCTCGGTGAGGGGCTCATTTGAGGCCTAAAGCGTCCACCGGTCCGCTTCAGAGCTCCACTTATGGAGTGTGTAATTGTTTGTCAGACGTTTGTATGTCAGAGCAGACACGTGTGTGTGTCTGGCTGTGTGTGTGTCTGGCTGTGTGTGTGTGTGTGGGGGGGGGGAGGGGCGAGGAGGATTTTCCCTTCCCCTGCCTTTCATGTATAGCCTGGCTGCCCCGGTATCCTCCCAACAAACGCCTCGAAATTGGATTTACACGCTCCGGATTCAAACGGAAACCTGGTTGCCAGAGTGCAATGATAGCCCCCCCACGATCAAACACTCACACACACGCACACACACACACACACACACACACACGCACACACACGCACAGACCAACACGCGCACACACACGCACAGACACACACACACACACACACACAAACACACACACGCAGACACACACACACACACACACACAAATGCACAGACACGCACAGACCAACACACGCACACACACGCACAGACACACACACACACACACGCACAGACACGCACACATACACGCACACACACACACACACAAACACACACAGACGCACAGACAAACACACGCGCACACACACACAGACACACACACACGCACACACACACATAGACACACACACACACACACACACACACACACACACACACACACACACACACACACACACACACACACACACACACACACACACACACACACACACACACACACACACACACCTAGGAATGGCTGGCCAGCGGGGACGAGGAGGACGGGACGGCTGGAGCTCTGAGCGGTGAGCCTCACCCATTGCACCCCCGTCAGCTTAGTGGGGGGCGCTGGGGTCCTTGTCCGGGACAATAGAGGGGCTCTCTGTGGGCTGATGGGGGCGCCGTCTCGTGGGAGCGGCGAGCGGCGAGCAGCGGGCGGGACGCGCGGGGTGCGGAGCGCCGCTCTTCATCGCGGTCTCAATGCGTCGGCGCGCGCGGCCAACAGGTTGTCTAATGCGGGCTGTCGGAGTGAGCGGCCGCACGACGGCTGATCAATGAGGGCGTGAGGAGCTGTCAAAACACAGCCACCACGCATGTACGCACACTGAACCACACACACACACACACACACACACACACACACACACACACACACACACACACACACACACACACACACACACACACACACACACACTAACCAAAACACCCACCCACCAAGCATGAACCACACACACACACACAGACCGACACACACACCGACCACGCATGTTCCACACACACACAGACAGACACACACACACACACACTGACCAAAACACACACCCACCACGCATGTACCACACACTGAACGACACACACACACACACACACACACACACACACACACACACACACACACACACACACACACACACACACACACACACACACACACAGACACACACACTGAACGACGCACACACAGACCAAAGAAAACACCAACCACGCATGTACCACACACAAACACACACACAGACACACACGCACACACACAGGCCGACACACACACAAACACTGAACGACACACACATACAAACACACACCGACACACACACACACACACACACACACACACACACACACACACACACACACACACACACACACACACACACACACACACACACACAGCCAGACATACCAGTAAGGACATACCAACAAACATACGTATGAACAGACACGCACACACCAATAAACCACACATGGACTAAAAGACACACATGAAGCACACGCACGGGCGCACACAGAGAGGCGTGTTCCACCTCCAGCAGTCCCCCACAGGTACGGTGATGCTGTGATGGTGGGCGTGAGGCGGTCTGCTTGGATGAATAATTCCTGCACTGTGCCTCTTCCACTCCAGATTGGTGAATTCAGAAGAGCAGAGGCTGTCAGAGTTAGTTACCACAGCCTCGACCACCAAACCGGCACACAGCAACAGCGCCTGCTATGAGGGAGACAGGTTCTTATCCCAAAGAGAGTTGCACTGAATGTTCTTTTTTTCGTGTGATTAATGAGCAGGGAAGGCATCTAAATCAAGGATGGCCAAAGGGAGACCAGGGGTATTGGGGTTTGAACCCTCAACCCTTTGGCTTGGGGTCAACCTCCCTGTGTCCACTAGACTCTCCCCTACCCCCTGAAATCTGCAGGCTTTGTCACCAAACACACAGATGCTGCGGGTCAAAGTGTGTTGAGGGACGGAGCATTAACGCAACACTCATTAGTCATAATTAACCTAATCGCATACATTAGTAGCTAATAACCAAACCGTCCAAGATGGAGTTGAGAAACGGGTATGGCTTATGTGTGTGTGTGTGTGTGTGTGTGTGTGTGTGTGTGTGTGTGTGTGTGTGTGTGTGTGTGTGTGTGTGTGTGTGTGTGTGTGTGTGTGTGAGAGAGAGGGAGAGAGAGACACAGAGAGAGAGAGAGAGAGAGAGAGAGAGAGAGAGAGAGAGAGAGAGAGAGAGAGAGAGAGAGAGAGAGAGAGAGAGAGAGAGCGCAAGCGCGTGCGTGCATGTGTACACTTTCAAATGGGTTGCATCTCTTTGCTAAGGCAATCACCACGAACCCCTACCTTGATCGGATCTGCTTAAAACAGCAGTCGGCCATGCAAAGTTCTGCCTAATCTGCATAATGTACGCACTACGTCCACCTGGGCTCGTGCACAACCCCTCGAGACGAGGTGGAGTAGATACGGGCTGCAGCGGCGGGATGTTAGGACCCGGGCCAATGGTGGAGGTGGGGGGAACGACTGTTAGGTTAAGCAACCATTGATGATCCCCCCCTCCCTCCCCTCCAAAATAATGATAGAGTTTCATCTCAATCATTTGAGCAAAAAATGACCCGCCTTTCAGAATTCATCACGTCAAGAGAAAGAACCAGCAGGCGTTTTATTAGCTCTGAGTAGTGCGACTGGAGGGATGGATCGCCGCGCTGCACCGCGTTCTGCCCGCCAGCCGATTGGCCATAGGAGACTCATTTTACTCGAACATGTGGGCTGTTCCAACCCTGGTATCACGGAAGCGTTCTTCTCGTTGTTATTGCTCGTAATTCCGGGATGAATGAACGGTGAACTCGTTGATAAGTGTGTGTATGTGCTGGTGGTTATTAACGTGGGTCCTACAATCGCAAAGCGCGCGAATAGGTGGTGCTCTTCTTACCTCCTCGCGCCCCCTTATCTCGACGCGTCTCGAGACCAGCGATCACCCGAACCTGTCCGGGTAGAAAGGGCGAAGGGTCGCTCCTCCATGAACACCTTGTCTCGAAGAGATGTGCATACAAGTAAAAAAAAAAGAAGAAGAAGAATCACC
>NC_079412.1:28393663-28408663 GCF_026213295.1 Gadus chalcogrammus | reverse complement strand
TCTTTGAGTTCAGCGTTTGTGAACGTTTGCACCAATATACTGTCGGGTAAACCTATATCACAGTCGGTGGGATATGGGGTCGTGGAAGAGTGAAGCCCCCCCCGCACCTCTGGAGCGCCCGATAAATACAGTATCATTATGAGTGTGTGTACTTGACAGTGGGTCCATGTCCGTGCTCTGTGTGAGCGTGGAGGCTGAGGACGCTGTTGGGTTGCGAGCCAACAGCGTGTTATCCAAACCTCCTCCGGAACGGGGACTGAACCCTCAAACCGATGGTGCACTTCATATTCAGCCTCTCCCGCTGAGACGGGAATTAAGTCTTCGTGCACTTTTGCATGAAAACGACTCCAGCTTTATGCTTGGGTTTTTGTGCTTAATGTGACCTGGGATTAATACGGCTGTGTCTCCACATAGTAAAAGGGAATTGCCTTTCCACATTTTCCCCCTCAATAAAACATGTACTCCCTGCTAAACATTTTGTTTAAAGTATATTCACAAAACCACACCCCAGCTAGTGCCATGAATTGATCCATCAAGTAGCTGAGGCATTAAATGGTCCCTCTCTCCCCAAGCCCCGGGATCGCAGCCTTAAGGCACTCAGTCAGAAATAGCACCGAAATAAACTAGTTTGTGCCTCGTCGCCCAACTCATCCAACACCTTGTCACCGGATCCGTCTCCGCGCCTCAGAGTGAGTCACCGTCGGGCCCACGTAGCGGGCGGAGGAGAGGCACCGTGGAGCAGGTGGTGCCGGCATCACTGCCCATGTCCTCACGCCAATCTGAGCACCAGAGTGCGCAGCCCATTGGATGGAGGTGAACCCCGGCAGTGGGGAACATTGAGGGATAGCTGACGCAAAACGTCCCCCAATGCGCCCCGTTTTCATTCAGAATGTCCCCCAATGCGCCCCGTTTTCATTCAGAATGTCCCCCAATGCGCCCCGCTTTCATTCAGTATGTCCCCCAATGCGCTCGTTTTCATTCAGTATGTTCCCCAATGCGCCCCGTTTTCATTCACTATGTCCCCCAATGCGCCCCGTTTTCATTCACTATGTTCCCCAATGCGCCCCGTTTTCATTCAGTATGTCCCCCAATGCGCCCCGTTTTCATTCAGTATGTCCCCCAATGCGCCCCGTTTTCATTCAGTATGTTCCCCAATGCGCCCCGTTTTCATTCACTATGTTCCCCAATGCGCCCCGTTTTCATTCACTATGTTCCCCAATGCGCCTGAAGACAAATCTCTTCAGGAGATTTGTCGCCGCCGCGCTGACTGGATGGTTTAGAACGTCCAAGTGCAGAGTGTCGTTTCCTTTGAACAGAGTCGCCAGGGTGACGTCTCGTCGGTGATTAATGTAACGGATATGTACGGGATGAGGACTCCCATTACATTTCCGAGGGCAGCGTTAAATGGGAGGCGAACTTCGGTAACTGATCTTGCTTACAACCCATAAAAACTCACATATCGGTCCACGAGCACTCCTTCCTGCAGCATCCTGTCCGACTGGGAGTGAAGACGCCACAACGAGGGAGGGGCTGCCCGGTCTCGCCAACAAACACCCGTGTTCATCCTCTCATTAGACCGGGGGGGAGGAATCCATGGATGATACGGCGGCTTTTGGACAGGATCCCTTAGTCTTTACCATTTTCCTTACATAACTTACGATTGCCCTTGGCTTGTTTTATCGAGGAGGAGGTGTTTATGTAAGACATGAGTGAGACAGAGAGGCCCATCTTCTGGGTCCTTTTAGTGAGACCACCTGGAACATATTAATTAAAAGTCTATGAAGGGCTCGTCCTCGCAGTAGAATGACCAGGTGTGACAAACTTTTCGGGGAAACTTACTGGCTTAATCGTTGTGCTTTCTTCACAAGGTCTGACGAGCAAATTCACATCCATGATGCAAACATTGTCATTGTCTTAGTGCCTGGTCGATGCCAGTATTTATTGGTAGTCCTAGATATGTCACACATAATCCAAGCATTTTCATCAGACCCGTACCAATATCACTGAAAAGATCCCTTAAATCATAAGGAATTTATGTTTATTTCATCGATAACATAACAATTGTCGTACACTTGAGAACACTGGTCGCGAGCCTCCCACAGTGTGTGTTTGTGTCTGAGTGTGAGTGTGAGTGTGAGGGTGAGTTTGTGAGTGTGTGTGTGTTTGGTTGGCATGGACCCCCTCTAAAAGAATTGCATTGCGATTAATCTACATAACACGGTGTAAGCAGCCAGGCCGTAGAACGGTGTCAGCCTGAAGCCAATTACAGAATGCAGGGGGGGGGGGGGGGGGGTTCTGGTTGTCCCGGAGACGGGATGCTGTTCTCTCCTCATTGTAAAGTTCCAACATTTGTATTCATGCAGACACCCCAGTGGTCCAGATGGGAGGCACCTCCATTTATTTACGCAGGGATAAATATTTAAAGAGCAAAAGTGTTGTGGAGGGCGATACAAAAGCCCTCAGATGAATATGCACTATCTATGAATATTTTAGCTCTTCCTTCGCTGGCCCGATATCGACTGGGGGAGTGTTTGTGTGTCTGTCTGTGTTTGTGTTTCTGTGGGTGTTTGTGTGTCTGTGTGTGTTTGTATATCTGTGGGCGTTTCCGTGGGTGTGTGTGTGTGTGTGTGGCTTTGCAAATCTGCCTGAAAAGTTGCAATATAAGTTGTGAGGACGCCTGCGATCGATGCAGCCACTAAATGCCGAAGGTCAGCCGAAATTACACGGGATTGAGTTCTCCAGGTAATTAAAAAAGGTGTTTACAAATGTCTGCAGCACACACTAAAGATTTAACGATATCGAGCAGCTCTGATGAAATGTAAAGGGATAGTAAGAAAGAGAGAAGGAAAATAGACTACAGTTTATCACGAAATTATGATAACGGTTCAGGATGACAAGATTAACGCCCAACCAATCTCAGAAAGTCATCCCAGGGAATACCGAGCGCCCAGAAAGCCCTTCAGAAGAGTGTCCGACACTGTTTGTTCTCAGCTCCAACAACAGTACCGACGCACTAACTTGACCAAAGTTGACAAAACTAATAAGTGGCGCCTTGGCCTTTATCGCACCTCTATGAATGAAATGTTTACCTCAATCTCCTGGAAACCCGGCCCGCTGGGCCCTGTGTGTGTGTTTCATTTTGAAAACATTAGCGGCCAGCACCTAAGTTTACGGAGCGGTATAATGAAACAAACAAATGGAAATGCCACTCAATATGAGATCCGTCATGTTTCTCCAGGAGAAACCCTCTGCCAATGAACACACACTGGCTGAATAATATCTTTGTTTGGAGAGCTAGCTCAGTGAGACGGGAGAATCCATGCCTTGGTTTAGGTGGGTGTCAGGGGTCACGGTGCACACAATATTATGGATTTTCAATAGCAGCTCGGAGGATCGCAGCCCCGTCGTCGATGAGGCCGTGATCCATTCCGCTCTGCATACCGGAGTCCCCGGCTCAGCGAGGGTTAAGTACGTGTCGTTCCGCAGCGGCGCAAAAAAACGAAAACAAAATCTTTAGAGCTGAACTGCAATTAGCCAGCAGACGTCATCCCCATGACAACCCATTGACCGGCAACCCTCTTGTCTGTTTTTTACAGAATTGAAAACGACAACAGATGATGAGTGATGGTGTAGGTAGGACTCTGAGGAGGAGGTGATGGTGTAGGTAGGACTGGAGGAGAAGGTGATGGTGTAGGTAGGACTCTGAGGAGAAGGTGATGGTGTAGGTAGGACTCTGAGGAGAAGGTGATGGTGTAGGACTGGAGGAGAAGGTGATGGTGTAGGTAGGACTCTGAGGAGAAGGTGATGGTGTAGGTAGGACTCTGAGGAGAAGGTGATGGTGTAGGACTCTGAGGAGGAGGTGATGGTGTTGGTAGGACTGGATGAGAAGGTGATGGTGTAGGTAGGACTCTGAGGAGAAGGTGATGGTGTAGGTAGGACTGGATGAGAAGGTGATGGTGTAGGACTGGAGGAGAAGGTGATGGTGTAGGTAGGACTCTGAGGAGAAGGTGATGGTGTAGGACTCTGAGGAGAAGGTGATGGTGTAGGTAGGACTCTGAGGAGGAGGTGATGGTGTAGGTAGGACTCTGAGGAGGAGGTGATGGTGTAGGTAGGACTCTGAGGAGGAGGTGATGGTGTAGGTAGGACTCTGAGGAGAAGGTGATGGTGTAGGTAGGACTCTGAGGAGAAGGTGATGGTGTAGGTAGGACTCTGAGGAGAAGGTGATGGTGTAGGTAGGACTGGAGGAGAAGGTGATGGTGTAGGTAGGACTCTGAGGAGAAGGTGATGGTGTAGGACTCTGAGGAGAAGGTGATGGTGTAGGACTCTGAGGAGGAGGTGATGGTGTAGGTAGGACTCGGAGGAGGAGGTGATGGTGTAGGTAGGACTCTGAGGAGGAGGTGATGGTGTAGGTAGGACTCTGAGGAGAAGGTGATGGTGTAGGACTCTGAGGAGAAGGTGATGGTGTAGGTAGGACTCTGAGGAGGAGGTGATGGTGTAGGTAGGACTCTGAGGAGAAGGTGATGGTGTAGGTAGGACTCTGAGGAGAAGGTGATGGTGTAGGTAGGACTGGATGAGAAGGTGATGGTGTAGGACTGGAGGAGAAGGTGATGGTGTAGGACTGGAGGAGGAGGTGATGGTGTAGGACTGGAGGAGAAGGTGATGGTGTAGGACTGGAGGAGAAGGTGATGGTGTAGGTAGGACTGGAGGAGAAGGTGATGGTGTAGGTAGGACTGGAGGAGAAGGTGATGGTGTAGGTAGGACTGTATGAGGAGGTGATGGTGTAGGTAGGACTCTGATGAGAAGGTGATGGTGTAGGTAGGACTGGATGAGGAGGTGATGGTGTAGGACTGGATGAGAAGGTGATGGTGTAGGACTGGATGAGGAGGTGATGGTGTAGGACTTGGATGAGGAGGTGATGGTGTAGGACTTGGATGAGGAGGTGATGGTGTAAGCGTAGGACTTGGATGAGGAGGTGATGGTGTAGGACTGGATGAGGAGGTGATGGTGTAGCTAGGACTGGAGGAGAAGGTGCTGGTGTCTGCATGGATCTCCAGTTCTCCGTGATGACGAGGAGCTGCAGCACACATGCTCTTCATCAACATGCTCTTCTCCGTCTCTGCTTCTAGCAAATTGTTGGAACGTAAAAAAAAAAATGAATAATTCAAAAAGGTAATTAAAATAAGGGATGCCTTATCACTCAACCCGCTGGCTTGGTATTGGACGTGAAACAAGGAATCAATATTTTGATGTTCCTCGAGATACAACTTTTTGTTGGTCTGAAAATACCTTGTCAATATTCTATTTGGGTTTTGGATTAATCTGAGGTCAAGGCAACGTTTTTTGAGTTGAAGGGAATCGCTGTATTTGATACACTAATTAATGAAACTATATGAATGTTATAATATACTGCTGACATTTTACCAATAGATGTGTCAGGTGTTCATACAACATATGCAAAGCGTATGCACCAGAAAATCATGAATTATATTAATGAGAGGAAAGAAAAATAATTTATTCTAAAGACATTCCCTTTGTCCTTAGTGATTCCCATTTACACTCTGTCGCTCTCATTCTTTCACTCTCTTTATCGCTTTAATTTCTCTCTCTCTCTCTCTCTCTCTCTCTCTCTCTCTCTCTCTCTCTCTCTCTCTCTCTCTCTCTCTCTCTCTCTCCCTCTCATTTCTCTCTCTCCCTCTCTCCCCCCCCTCTCTCTCTCTCTCTCTCTCTCTCTCTCTCTCTCTCTCTCTCTCTCTCTCTCTCCCTCTCATTTCTCTCTCTCCCTCTCTCCCCACCTCTCTCTCTCTCTCTCTCTCTCTCTCTCTCTCTCTCTCTCTCTCTCTCTCTCTCTCTCTCTCTCTCTCTCTGTCTCTGTCTCTGTCTCTGCTTCTGTGTTCTTGTCAGCTGTCACTTCCCACATGTTGACTGACTGTGTGGTGCTGTGTGTGTTGCGTGGTGTGTGTGTGTGTGTGTTGCATGGTGCGTGTGTGGCATGGTGTGTGTGTGTGGTGTTGTGTGTGCAGTATCAACATTGGTCCCATGAGTTCTGCTATCTCTACCTCAGCATCAACATTACATAATATCCTATATCATATCCTTGCTCATCGAGCCAAAAGAAACAATCTTCATCCAAGTGGAAGACGACACTAGGGGCTATTTGGAGAAAGCCCAAACCAAAACAATGGTAGTATCTCCATACATACTTTATCAGATAAGAAGAGCGCGTCTCCAACGGCGACAGAACGATGTCTCACATTCGCAGGGATAACAACAAAACAACCAATTAAGAAGGCAATGCAACGAGATAAAGTGTAATGGGATGAAATGCAATCTGAAACATAACATGGTTCTTCAATGATCCCAGACGGGTAATGTGGGTGTCACAACAGAGAGTAGGGGACCGAAATAGAAATGTAAACTGATAGGAAACGATAGGAGTAAAGACCAAGAGATTTATCAGCACACACAATATGGGTATTAGACAAAACAAGACCGACGCCGATGGACATGGACACCAGCGTGGATTGTGTTCGGAGTCCGCATGATGTTCTACAGTGGTGCGGCACAGACGCTGGAGGTGCCGGGTTCGTACCGCGCCGCTTTGTCACCGCTATCTGTGGATCGCACTTTTAATTTGCATCTCAATCACGGGGATGTTCATCTGCTTTGCATCGCTTGCTTTTATATTACTGCGGAGAGGATGATTGTCAGTTCAGGTTGTTTTAGTGTTGTTTTACACGCACACACGCAGACACGCAAAACTCACACACATGCAAGATACATGCACCCACACACACATGTGCGCACACATACGTACACATGCGTGTGAACACATGCACACCCATGCGTGAGAACACACACATGCACACATGTGCAGGCATACACATAGACACTCGCACGCTAACACACCCGCACCATACACACATACATGTACATGTTGTGCTCACACACACATACGCTCTCTCGTACACACACACACACACACACACACACGCACGCACGCACGCACACACACACACACACACACACGCACACACTTGAATATATATGCCTATTCCCATGTAGTGTTCCCAACCCGCATGGGTATTAAAGACATTTAACATTTGAATTGCGTTTTCTCCCCTGGGTACAAAAAAAGAAAGTCTAGCAAAGTGCCTGTAATACTGTTAAGTGGTGATGATGTAACTGCCTGTATTACACCGCAACATTGATATCACACACAAACACACACACACACACACACAGACGCACACACACACACACACACACACATGCACAGACGCACACACACGCAAAAGCACACACACACACACACACACACACACACACACACACACACACACACACAGATACAAACACACACACACACACACACACACACACACACACACACACACACCCGGATGCACCAGCGTTGGTCTAGAGACCACAAATCAAGGCCATTCTGCCTGATTGCGTTCATCAATCAGCATTCATTCACACTCCATCACCATGTGCTGCCAATAATAATGTAGACGTCTTTGTTAGGAAGCACATATTGGATAATCAATAAGCCCCCTCACTGCCCCCCCCCCCCCCCCCCCCCCCCGCCCCTGTTTCTCATCCAGGTCCCAGTGGCCAACGAGGGAAATCTATTCAAATGCAATTGAAGGAATGAAGAAAAGTTAAAAGCCCAGCGAGCCCAGCCGGTCTGAGCCGGTCCCGGGGGGCCGGGGGGCCGGGGGGCCGGGGGGCCGGGGGGCCGGGGGGCTAGCAGACGGCCTTGGCCCTGCCTCACACTTCCTTTCCTTTCTTCCTTTCTTCCCTCCATCCTCCTTCCTTCCCTTCCCTCCTTCCTGGGGGGGGGGGGGGGGGATGATAGGCCAGCTTGCCCGACACTTAAAAGTGAGCATGGCCAAATCAATCACTGAAAGGTCCACCTGGGTACTTCAATTATTCTCCACCCCCACCCACCACCATCAGCCCCACCACCACCATCAGCCCCACCACCACCACCACCATCACCCCTACCCCCTCCCCCACCCCAGGCACCGCCTCCCTGCTGCCGCAGCAGAGAAATACGAGGAGAATTTTATGAAGACGAGATTGGACATGGCCGGGTCATCGCGTCCTCGCGTTCGATATGAGGAATCCTGTAATTGGATGTGCGGGGCGACGAGAGGTGTGATTCACGGCGTCGCACGCCGCCGCGCGAAGGGCCGTGGATGTTTGAGGCGGGGCAAACTTACGAATGGCGTTGTCTGCGCGCGTGCTTAGAACACGCTTCACTTTCAAAAGCAGCTGCTTCTGACGAGCGCGTTGAATCCACTAACTTCTATCACCACGTTCTCTCCTCCGCTCATCAAAGGACACTAATTACCGCGTCAGTGACGCGCCCACTTCAGTTTATTAATTAATTACAATCTTAGTTTTGTTATCAGTCGCTCCTTGTGCGTGCCCGAGGCCAGGGTCGTCCTGTAAATGGCTAGGATACAGGTGTTTATTACTAATTATTGCCTAATAAGACTGGCTGTTGAACGGACTGATTGTCGTCGCCCGGGGTTTTCAGTGATCAGCACGCCACACATGTCCTACACCTTGTAGATCTCACTCACTTAGTGGCCTCGGCGGTAATGGTGGAGAATCTTCCAGAATCTTTGGGGAAACCATGACAACAAAACGAATTCTAAATTCAACCGAGACGGTGAAATGGAACGTTGTCATGGTTTCCACAGATCCTAGAAGGTTGTTTTACATCCCGAGCGACCCATATGGCCAATAGGTGAGGAGAATCTTTTGCGAAGACCTTTCCTGTCCTCAGAAACCATTCAGTCTATCTTGTGTCTGTTGTAGGCTACCCTCCACTTATGTCACGTTACACAGTTTAAACAGTGCTTCCGTTTCAATGGATTCTGACAGTTCTTCTCTCCAGGCATTGAAGTAAAACGTATTTTGGTCCACATTTATTGAGCTAAACTTGGTCGGTTTCTGAAGGCTCACAGAGGATAGAGAAGAGCAACAAACATCTGCCGGTGTTTAATTTGGAACGAACACATTTCACTTTCTCTGTTGAGCGACACCATGACACGTTCAAGAGCAGAGACAGATCTGCTGAGGGAAACAAAGTGACAATTTAAAAATTGGCTGAGAAAGGCACAGGAGCTTACCGGTGTGAACGTGTGTGTGTGTGTGTGTGTGTGTGTGTGTGTGTGTGTGTGTGTGTGTGTGTGTGTGTGTGTGTGTGCGTGTGTGTGTGTTTGTGTGTGTGGGAGCAAGAGAGAGAGAGAGAGAGAGAGAGAGAGATTAAACACTTTGAACGTAAAAGTGTCTGTGTGTGTGTGTGTGTGTGTGTGTGTGTGTGTGTGTGTGTGTGTGTGTGTGTGTGTGTGTGTGTGTGTGTGTGTGCGTGTGCGTGTGTGTGTTTGTGTGTGAGAGGAAGAGAGAGAGAGAGAGAGAGAGAGAGATTAAACACTTTGAACGTGAAGTGTCTGTGTGTGTGTGTGTGTGTGTGTGTGTGTGTGTGTGTGTGTGTGTCTGTGTGGTTGGTTGCATGTGTGTGTATGTGCGCGATTGTGCGTGCGTGCATGTGTGCGTGATTGTGTATCCGTTTATGCAGGCCTGTGCGCGTGTGTCTGCGTTATGGTGTGCGGAGTCCTTCATTTAATTAGAAGTCTTTATCTAAACACTGAACAACCAATTTCAGCCATGAACACGTTCCATGTCGACCTCAGTCCAGGATCTGCAGACAGATAACAGCCGGGCACAGGGAGTCTGGGAGAGAAAACGTGCGCTTCCAGCCAACATGTCTGGGTGAAATCACTGCACATGATTTATTTAGTTACATGTTGCTATTTAGGTGGAACACAGTCGCAGGGATCTGCAGCACAAAACTGCTCCGAAGTACCATCTAGTGGTCAGTTCACGTGGAAGTGAACTGACCTACTATAATACTACTAGGGAACATAATCAGATGTGATATACGATGTAGCCGTAGGCCTGTATATAAGCATAGCCAGGCCTATACAAACATGCTGTCTGACAGAACCTGCTTTAGGCCTATCTTTTAAACGATCCTCCACACGTGCAACTGTTTACACATGCAGTTGAGCCTCACTAAACACTGGTATATTGTAGAACCGTGGGGTGTCCTTTTTAAACCATCCATCGTTTCCCTCACAGGTTGCGTCTGAATTCAGCCGTCGTTGCGTTGACATGTAACGTTAGATGTCACTAGGGGGCATTGTAATACCACACCAGAAACGGACTGGTCTTTATACAGGTGCAGCCGACATCCATTATTATATCGAGCGACTTCTTTCGAACGTCTCGTCCTATAGGGATGACATCACCTCCTGTAGTGTTGATGTGGTGGAAATCATCCGCGCTAATTAAGGCGTTCCCAATTAACGTTTTATAGGCCTATTCAAAACCCGATTACAACTTCTATGCCCACATTGGCTTTGGGGCAAATATTTGGACTCATGCCATTGGTAGTCTTCACATTCCAGTGCTTTGCGACAACTCTGAAGTTGTTCGGGTTGCGAAAGGTCAAGATCACAGATCACCGCGACTCAATGGCTCCGTAATGAGTGAAGGGGAGCACACAACGGCGACGTGTCGTTGAATGGGAGGTGATGTCAGGGTTCACGGACGAACTCCACGCCAGTTCTACTCTGAGAATAAATGAAATGCGATGGCGCCGCAACGATGAGTGATTACAGGCGGACTTCAATCAACGACTCAGAACGCGGTTGATTCAGTGTGACCCCAGCACAGATACAGGGAAGTTCATAAAGCAAACCAATTAAGAATAACGACCTTCAATTAATTGCTTTTTAGAAAATGATAATTACAAAAAAAGAGCCTTTCAAATACAACGCAATGTCAGATGTCAGGCTTTGAGAAGATAATACATCTCGATCATAAAACCACCAATGATCAGTGGTCAGCACAGTGTTTCACAGATTGACATTCCCCTGTGTG
This sequence comes from Gadus chalcogrammus, assembly GCF_026213295.1. Classification (NCBI taxonomy): domain Eukaryota; kingdom Metazoa; phylum Chordata; class Actinopteri; order Gadiformes; family Gadidae; genus Gadus; species Gadus chalcogrammus. The sequence continues at coordinate 28,397,704 of NC_079412.1, read as the reverse complement.
ATCCTGTGTGTCTCCTCTCCAATAAGAACGTGGTTGTGTGTTCTCAATACAGTAAACAATCATGTAACAAAGGCGCCAGGCTAATCTATTTTTTCGCAGCCAGTCTGCAGTCGACTCAGAGACAGTGTTTGCACAGATAAATGAGAAAGCGAATTGCCAGGCACCAGATTCGTTCTCTATAAATTCGAAAAGGGCAATTACGTGCTTGAATGAGCAATGATCTTCCCCTATAACAAATGCGATTTGTTGCTGTTCTCGATGATTCCACTTCGCGATATTTTTTTCTAAATAAATAGCCAACGCAGCGTATGATTTCAGAAATGGAAATTAGCTTCGTCCTATCTCTCTTTGTTTTTGCTTTTTGGGGCACGCACATAAGCACTTGATCATAGCCACACGAACGCTCACATACACATACAGGAACACACACACACACCTGTACACTCGCGCACACACACACGCACGCACACACACGCACGCACGTACACAATCACACATGCGCAAACAATCACACACGCACACACCCACACACAAGCGCCCAAACACATATACGCACCCAAACACACACGCACACGCGCACACGCACACACACACACACACACACACACACACACACACACACACACACACACACACACACACACACACACACACACACACCACAGTCTTCAAAGTTGCCGGCAGCCTTGTGCGTGGTTTTCTCTTTCTAACCTGTTTTCTATCGGATGGTTTCCAGAGAAGATCGAGGCGCGACCTGTTGTCAGTGAGCAGTGACGCGTGGGGGGCATGTCTGTCTGTGCTTTGGCCTCCTTCGTTAATGTTGCATTTCTGTTCTGAACTTCAACTCTCCCAGGGGTAGATGTTTGGCCAAATATTGCATCGGAGGAACACTTTACCCGATCGAGGACTGGTGACTTGTTGACACTGAAGCGCGTTGAGATTTACGTGTGGATCCATTCACTGGTAAGGTGCGTTTAACACGTCTGTCAAAAAAAAGTTTAAACTCGGCTTGTTGACGTTTCTTCGAACATTTAAACCAGAAGGAATTAACAATACTGCGTCCTTCAAACCTTAAACAAACGATCTAATTCATTACGGCTATCTATTGGGCCTAGGGACAAAAGGAGAGATTTCTGTGGAAAACCGCAATGATGATCAATTATTCCTGACGAGTTGGTGTGAAAGCAGACTCGAAGTTTTGCACTTGCCACAGTTTTTCTGCCATTCATCCACTTTGAGTATGTTCCTTAGAGAAAAAAATTCTTAACTAAAATGTTATCTCTGTAAGGTGCTCTGTTGCGCTATCTTACCCCCCTCCCTCTCTCTATCTCTGCGGTAGTAGGACTATGCTGTATAAGCATCTCCCTATCTGAGCGGTTAGAGAGATAAGCGCCGATGTTTGTCGCCAGCTTGGTGATATTAACCAACCTTGAGGGACCGTGGATGGGGGCAACCACTCACCTACCAATTAATTCACTGCACAAGTGGCTCTACTTTATAGAATAGTGTCGATAACGTTCACCATGAACTGTAAACGCTCTCTCACAATGACACTTTCAAGCTGTTAGGTTAAATCATATAGAAAATGGATTCATTCATGCAGGCCTACATGTGCATTGAAGCGTTCTTCTCCCCTGCTTAATTAAGGTATAAACACATCATTCATGCATGAGTTTGAGGCAGGTATGCCAATAGAGGAAACACATCCAGATACAGATTATACTGCTGGGTTCTGCGTTCTCATCTCTCTGGCGCTGGAACATGCTGGCACTCCTGCCTTTGTTGTTGCTTTCCTTCAGATGCGGGTGTCGGTGTGAATTGAACCTTTCACATACAGGCCTCCCTGGCCTTTTCTAGTTCATTAAAGGCAGGTTGGGGAGTGTGTGTGTGTGTGTGTGTGTGTGTGTGTGTGTGTGTGTGTGTGTGTGTGTGTGTGTGTGTGTGTGTGTGTGTGTGTGTGTGTGTGTGTGTGTGTGTGTGTGTGTGTGTGCGCGTGTGTGTGTGTAAGCTGTGAATATCCAAGCTGTTCATCTACACAGAGAGTGAAGCTTTTATGAAAGAAACTCGTAAATACAACCACTCTTGTGGATTCACCCTTACGAAATGTCATGACACCGCAAGCTGGGAACCTGCCACTCCCCCGTGCAGCTTCAAGAGCATCGCTGAGCAGCACTAGAGTCGACCTAGCAAAACAATGTTGTTTTATACAAAATGTCTGTTCAAATGTCATCAAAATTGTATAAGCAGATTGTGAGGACAGATGCTGTAACTCCTGTCTGCTCTGGTCTTATTGTTTGAAGGGACCGTTTGATTAGCCGCGAGCTAACAAAACGTGCTACGCTAGCGGCTGCGCTGAATAAGAGCTTGTGTAAATCCAGGTTCCATCCGCTCACATGTTGCTCAATGGGCCGTTCCACACGACAGACCTGATCCGCCGCCGTTGTTTTATTTGTGAGCTGCACGGCAGCTCACAAATAATCCATGTAGCCACTCTGCGTCATGAAGTCAAACAGTGAGCCTTTAGGCAGAATAAGTGCTAGTGGCTACGGTGGTTTGGGTGTCACGCTCCCAGCTGAGAGCGAATGGGTTTGAATGCTAAGGTCTATAGGCTACATCTAGGCATCCGTGGGCAAAGAGCCATAACCCCTTCCTGCTCTTTAATGGCCTGTATCAGAATCCACTCTAAGTCACCCTGGATGAAAGTGTTAAAACACTTCCCTAAAAGGCAGACTATTTCCATTATATGGCATTGGCAGAAATCTACATTATTAGCCCAAAAACACAAGGGCTAAAGCATGGCTTATTGTTAAGTCCCAGTGTTTAATTGATTGGATGCAGACAAAAGGCTTTGTGAATCGACGTGTTACTGTTTGGAAAGGCGTCCTGGTCCAGTGCCAAGACCCCCGACGCTGCTTTCATCACTGTGGTTAAGCTATAACCATTCCGCCATGTTTGCAAAAAATACACATTTTACGTGCCTCTAGCATTCATCTTTTATACTGTGTTACTTTTGTGTGCAACTGGCAGACTTGGGCAGTAATACTGAGCTGTGGTTTCAGTGTGTGGGCACATGGGGCAATTACATTTTACTGTGCCTTAACAGTATGCTAGCTGATTACACTAATGAGAACGGGCTGCAGATGAAGTCCGCTCCTGGCGTTTCTTGACACAACAAAGTAAGCGCTAGCTGGCGAATCTGTGTGGAAGACTGAACACAGAACCTGGGTCCCGGGGAGGGGAGTGACGCAGCAGCACAGAGCTGTGGTGCAGCGGGGAAACCCTCTGATCGACTCATTGAACCCGTCGGAACCAGTTTGGGGTCTCCTGGCTGTCCAGGGCCCAGCCGGGCGTAGGGATCTGAGGAACCTTTAGTAATGATGGCAGAGGGACGAGTTACTCAGAACTCAGACCGAGGGCGGCTCCCTCAGGGGGGGCTGTGGCCACTCGAAGGATGGTGTGTTTCGAATAGATTTAACCTCATCTCTTCAAATGGTCAATGGACTGCATTTATACAGCGCTTTTCTAACCAGTGACCACTCAAAGCACTCAACATTGCCTCACATTCACCCGTTCACGCACACATTCGCACACCGACGGCGGAGTCAGCCACGCAGGGCGACAGCCAGCTGGTCGGGAGCAGTCAGGGTGAGGCGTCTCGCTCAGGGACACCTCGACACTCAGCTAGGAGGAGCCGGGGATCGAACTAGCAACCTGCTGGTTACCAGACGACCTTCTCTACCCCCTGAGCCACATGCCGCCCCAGGGTGTATTGAGGTATTAAGGATACTGCCAAGTCCAATTGTGTGGAAAGCAGGCCAGCGACACATGGCAATTTGATAATGAAGATTGGTTTTTAAATAGGTTTCAAAGGGCTTGCACATTTCTAGTATTGCCCGTAACAGGCCGACTGTTTTATGGTTAAGTGGTCGGTTCATTCACAAAGCAAAGACAAACACGACATTGTTCCAGGTTAAGCACCCACACTATGTCTACTTTATCTTCCCTGCACACTGGACGTCCACAGATACACTGAGCGTGGCT
>NC_079412.1:28373663-28391163 GCF_026213295.1 Gadus chalcogrammus | reverse complement strand
CATTAGAGGTTAATGATTTACAGCCACACGAATGTAAGCACGGCTTAAGTGCCACGCAAAGCCACACATATACGTAACGATGAAATAGAAATAGATTTAATAATGTAGTATTTATCTGCTCAAAGTTTGGAACAGCAATTAGAGAATTTAGATCCACAAGGGATTAAGTTTGAAATTAATTGTGTGTAAAAAAAAAAGGGAAAACTCCAGTCCAGACTTATTTGCTTTCCCAGAGAGCAGCCTTGGATTTACATAATAATAGTGCTAATAGTCTAGCAGAAAGCAATGAAGCAGATCAACTATTCAAAAGTGCTGTTTAAGCAGATAATCCACACATCCAAGGAGCCATGAATAAGTGAAGCAGCCAGCATTGGCCGCAGTGCTGAAAAACACTTGAGAGGAACCGACGTCACTTTGAAAGAGGACGGAAAACACATCAGTCGTCGATAGTGTTGTCTAACCGGCTTTAACTTAGTAAATATAAACAGGGCTCTGCTTCAATAACACAAGAGAACATCATGGAAGCTTCTTAATGAAAGGAAAACCCGCAGAACAGGAAGAGGCTTGGCGGTCGTTCTTCGGATCTCACGGCTGCTGTGTTCTGCACACACGCAGACGACTGTGGCTCCCCCCCCCCCACGCGACGTCCCGCAGTGATCACGGGCCCTTTCCGTCTCACCTTTCAACACTTCCTTTCTGTCCCTGTTCAAGGCCCCCTGCCGACTGAGGGGCGGTGGACGCGCGTCGACGACAAAACGCTCAGCGGGAACGTTTATTGAGTTCCTCCAAAGCCGGCTATGCTCCCGACGGAATGCTGTGAAACGCTCACCGCGTTGTCAACCGCCATCGGAATCCACCTCGGAACGCCTTGTGTTGTGGTCGGGGAACGCGAGGCGTGTTGTTAAACGGGACCCGACCTCGGCCCCTCTGTGGGGGTTCACCGTTTTAGAAACAGACCCCCCCCTGGCGGGGGTCGTGTGTCTGCCGTCGCCGCCCTCCTCCCCGTCTCCGACCCGCGCTCCGTGACTCAGAGGTTGTGATAAAACGTCTCATTCCTCGTGAACGTCTTACTATGGACGGGGGGCATTCCTGTTGCCATGGGCGCCCGGCTTCCCGCCCTCCAGAAGCCAAGGGCAAAGGTTGCGACCTTCACTGCCGACAACTGTCGGGGGCCTTCACTTCACCACCTCACACTGGGGGCACAAATAACTTTGCCCCCCTCTTCTGAAAAGGAGGAACAACATTCGTTCCCGCGAGCCACTCCGGCGAGAGAGGGAACCACGGTTGGGGTATCTGGCATGGAGGACACCCACGTATTACCGTAATGCCCCCCCCCCCCCCCCCTGCCGGGAAGTTTAACGGAGCGCTAGCCTGATAGACAATAGAGCGCATTCCTCACAGCGAGCAGAGCCACGGCCCGACGACTCCTCTAATGCTCTTCATTCAAAATGTACACTTCACTCCTGAACAGTGCCCCCACTGTCTGCTGGAGACAAGCGTCCCCTTCTATTAAAGAAGTACGGAAATACTCGTGTGGCGTGTTCATACCCTGGTGTTCGTTGACAGGGACGATGCGTTGCTATGAGGTAAACAGAAATGTTTCCTTTCCCTTTCAGCTGGTCTAACAGGACCCGGTCGTGGGTTCAGGGGTTCAGGGGTTCAGGGGTCAGCCCCAGACTGGTTTATTCCTATTCCTTCTCTGTTCACACCACCAACGACACCAGCTGGTCCGATATCTGATATTGAGATCGTCAGAGGCCGTGGGACACGGTTCCGTGAAGTGTAGTATTTAAGTATTTAAACTGTAGTTACTGTCCTCCTATAACTGCCATCTCTATTTTTAATCCGAACACACACACACACACACACACACACACACACACACACACACACACACACACACACACACACACACACACACACACACTCACGTAAACACTCACATTATTAAACACACACACACACTTACACACTCACGTAAACACACACACACACACACACACACACACACACACACACACACACACACACACACACACACACACTCACACTCACACTCACATTATTAAACACACACACACACACACTCACGTAAACACACACACACACACACACACACACACACACACACACACACACACACACACACACACACACACACACACACACACACACACACACACACACACACACACATACAGCCAGTCAGGCGTTCTGACTCAACACATTGTATTATTTATTAAAGCACATGAACTCCATAATAACACTCAATTATTTATTAAAACATGTTATTTATTCAACATTTGTGCAGACTTTATAAAAAAATATTTAAAGAAATATTAACTACCAGAGCATTTCTTTATACCAATCCGTGTACAACTCCTCTCCAATCAGGGAGAGTTTTTACCCTGAATGTATAAACAGGCTTGAGGACCAGGCGGGGCTGATGCAAGGTGAGGGATTGAATAGGGTTGAGATTAATGTGATGGGTTCTAGGTACAAGGATACCTACAGGCACACTGCGGACATTGGGAATCGAACCCAGAACCTTTAAGTTATGACTGTGAGCCAAACACCCTAACGACGATAGTGCATTCAGAGCTCCAAGAGTACCAAACTTGGTCTGAAAAATAATATCAAAACATCAAATCCAATTCAGAAATAAGGACGAGATGTGAAATGGTGTGTGTGTGTGTGTGTGTGTGTGTGTGTGTGTGTGTGTGTGTGTGTGTGTGTGTGTGTGTGTGTGTGTGTGTGTGTGCGTGCGTGCGTGCGTGCGTGCGTGCGTGCGTGTGTGTGTGTTTGTGCGTGTGTGCGCATGTGTGTGACTGCCTGTATGTCTGTGAGAAAGAGTGTGTGGTGTTCAGATACACAGGGTAACAGAAGCGCACTAAGTGGCGTGAAGTGAAAGTACGTGTGTTTGGCAACGTTGGTTGTGTGTGTGGGGGCGGGGGGGGGCTCTGGTTGTGACACATGGAGACCATGTCGGGACATGCTGCCTTGCTCCGGGGCTGGGAGGAAACAAGCAACAGGTTCACACAAATGCTTTTGGCTCGGAGTCCGAGCTCAGCTGCAGCGTCTCCGTGACGCCGGAGAGGTGGAGGCGAAGCCTCGCTCGAGGTGAACCCGCACTCACACCACACTCGTCGAAAAAGATACCCATTTACATATATTCTACGTTCGCTGTTTCCTCACCCAGACAACTGGTGTGTTTATCGTACGGTTCTTTATTTAGACCGACATGATTTTAAACCGTCGCCGCTCCGCGCTGACTCCCGGGCCCGGAGGGTAATTCTGCGGCGCAGAGGGCGTGCGTGGTAATTGTCGTGTTTGTTGTTTCGGGTGGAGGATCAGCTCTGCCATCGCTGGAGGCAGTACCAGCGGGTCGCTGTGAGGGGCGGCTGAGGTTGACCCCTATCAACACAGTGCACTGGTACTTGTCCTCTAGCGCTGATCTCCTCAACAACACTCTGCTTTATTTTTTTCCGCCGCTGCTGGAATTTGATTCACATGCTAATGAGCCGAATTCCCATGTCTCTCCCTCTCCCTCCCCCCTCCCCCCTCCCTCACGCTCTCTCTCGCTCTCTCTCCATCGCTCTCTCTCTCTCTCCATCACTCTCTCAATCTCAATTGCTGTCTCTCTCTCTCTCTCTCTCTCTCTCTCTCTCTCTCTCTCTCTCTCTCTCTCTCTCTCTCTCTCTCTCTCTCTCTCTCTCTCTCTCTCTCTCTCTCTCTCTCTCTCTCTCTCTCTCTCTCTCTCTCTCTCGACCACCATAACTCCCGCCCGCTCCCTCTCTCAGACTTTCTCTTTTGCATACCCACACATAACCTCGTACAGTAAGCACCGAGGCATGCAGATACAAGTCAAAGCAGCCCAACGCACACACACACACACACACACATACACACACACACACACACACATACACACACGCACACACAAATACACTCACACCCACATGCACTCACGCACGCACTGCACACTTTATCCCATGGCTCTATTTCTAACATCATGTGCGATAGTAAGTCAATACTTACGCATACGATGCTGAAAAGTCAGAATTCATCACAGCATTGCCATGTTACACTAAACCCTGGGCAGCTGTTCCATGTGAAGCTGAGTTTGGTCAGTTGACGTGTTTATATATATAACATGGTATATGTTCTTTGACTGGTGCAATCTTCTCATCGAGTGGTGCATAGAAAAAGGCTAATTCATTTGTTTTGAATTGTACCACAGAATCGTATTATTAGAAATGCCATGCGATACCAAAAAGATTATTAGCTTTAAATAACTGGCAGGCTCAGATTTAAATATATTTGCTCAAAGAGAGATTTCAAAAACCGTGGTTTATAAATACTAGATTTAATAATATTCAGACACTAACCTTTCACACCCTCACATTTTATAATTATCTAATTTAGCGTAATTAAGACAATATAGTGATGCTCAGATTTTCCAGGCTGATACCGATCTTTAAACTAATAATCACAGCCTACGCCAGTACCCAAAATAAATAACTGAACTGTTATTAATGCCTTCAGGCCATCATCACACAATCTTTGAGCACATATTCAATCAAACACATTTACGAAACAAACTTTAATGTAACCTTCTTTCATATGATGTATGGGACACAACAGCTAAACATCATCGGTGAATCTCATATTATTTTTTTATTGCTTTTCTATCTTCTGACAAATGTATTTATTCGAAGACAAAAACTCAGCCGACCTGTGAGTGTCATAGTTGCTGCTGTAATTTTCATTCCTGTTGAAATAATTAAAAGGTGAGAGAGAGGGGGTTTGAATCGTAATTGCAGTCCACAAAATTTTTGTCCCGGGACCAGCCGGCCTTACACAATGACAACCTGCCATGACAACCGCCAAATTGTATCTGCTGGTGTTTTTATATTGAAACAGCAGACTCAGGCTGTCCCACATGCTGTTGACAGCTTGGCAGTGAAGACTTTGGTGTCATCTGAAGAACTTGGCACAGAGGAGACGAGTCGGTTCTGTCGCAACGTTTGTTTCTGGGTTTGTTGTGAGGCACCGGCTCCCCGAGTGAAAGACGTCAGACCGCTGGAAGCACTTTAAAACCCTGTAAAACCTTTTTAAAATACATTTTAATTGACGCTTTTTTCACTGGGGAACAAAGACCAGGAAACAAGTCTGTTGATGCTGTTCCAAGATGCAGATTCCCATTCAATGCCCTGACGCTTCGTTCAAAAGATCCATCTCCAGACTGCAGGGAGGACACTGAGGTGTCTCACGCCCTGGGCTCCAGTCTCTCTTGCCACACTTCCGTTGTGCGAGGGAGCCTGGAGGAAGACCAGCCAATCAGGTGGAAGACCCGGCAATCAGGTGACAGTTGAGCTGTGATAGATAGATAGAGCGATCATTCATTGTCCCCTTGGGGAAATTGTTCTCAGTGAATAGACGGATACACATGACCGTTAACCACAACAACAACACAACAACAACATAACACATAGAGGCGGATTGGTGTGGAGAAGATCAGTGAAGAAGGGCTGATGGTGCGAATCTATCGACCGATGGATGGCTGCACACATGAACCTAACGGCCATCCATAGTGAGAGAGAGAGACCGGTAAGGCCGACGCGTATGGCTAGGCTACGATATCTCATAGATTCCCCAAGCGACCGCTTTGAAATGGAGCCGACAGAACCTGTGGTGGGCGTGTATCGCGTGCTTCTCCGTAGGTAAGTCTTTCCATTGCTTGTGTTCAAATCCAAACACGGTTTGAGGTTTCATCCCAAACTTGTTTTCACCAACATGAAAGGTGATAGCCAAACCCCCAGCAGTATCACCAAGCCCCTATTCCCGGATCTGAGCCAGAGTGCGGACAACCTTATTAAAAACAAACAACCCCCCAGCTCCAAAGAGCTGCGTTGGGATGGTATGAAATGGAAATAGGCTCTTATGAAATACCACGGCCCCCCAAAGCCCCCTCTGTCTAGCACACTATGTCCTCCATCAATCATCTTTTATCATGATGAAGATGAGGAGGAGGATGGCGCTGGCATTTTAAGAAGACGCTGCTGTTGTTTCTTTGTGCTTCTGACAGATTGACTCACCTAAGTGGAAATGGCTTATTATTCCACAGCTTGTATCGTAATCTGCATCTATAGTGTATGTGAGTGTGTGTGTGTGTGCGTGCATGTGTGTGTGTGTGCATGTGTAAATAAATATATAATGGGGTGTGTTTGTGTGTATGTGTGCCTTTCACACGTGTAGGTGTATGTATCTGCGTGTGTGTGTGCGTGTGTGTGTGTGTGTGTGTGTGTGTGTGTGTGTGTGTGTGTGTGTGTGTGTGTGTGTGTGTGTGTGTGTGTGTGTGTGTGTGTGAGGTGTAGGACTACAGGGGTGTGAATCAGTGGGAAGTGCTTATCAGATGTGTTCAAAGTGTTTTACCTGTCCCTGTCAGAGCTTGCTGTAGATGTCATGATATTGAGAAACGTTTGTCTGAGCTTCGTTTGAAAGGAGAGCTCACAACCGTTGTTCTGGCTGAATGTGTTTGTGCAGATCCTCAGAAACCTTGAGTCACCCTGAGTGTTATAACGATTTGTTATAACGATGTCTTGAGTTTCCATTCCAACTTTCTCTTCTGAAATACGTTGTTGTTAATCCGAAGCTTATCATTTGTCTACCATTTGCCAGTTATTAAAAATCACGGCTCTTTCTTATCTTTGCAGATGATGCTCAATAGCGCTGTCAGGAACCCTCAGAGGGTTTGGATCCCTCGCCATGACACCTTTGGTTCAGCAGGACATTGGGGGCCGCCAGTCTCCCCCACGTCCCGTATCGCTGTCCCGTTTAGAGAGTGACACAGATTGGGGTCTAAGTCCGGCCCCCTCTTTTAGGGTTAACCGCGAAACAATATCTTCTTCTTTCAAATATGGACGTGGTGTGTCTGTGTGTTTGTCTGTGTATGCCTGTGTGTGTGTGTGTGTGTGTGTGAGTGTGGTTGTTTGCGTGCATGTGTGGTTGAGTGGGCGGGTGGGTGTTCAAGACCGGACAGGCCTAGTTGTGTTTTTTACGAAGATTCCTCTGTTTCTCTGAGTGGTGCCAGATACTAATACTGAGAGAGAGAGAGAGAGAGAGAGAGAGAGAGAGAGAGAGAGAGAGAGAGAGAGAGAGAGAGAGAGAGAGAGAGAGAGAGGAAGGGAGGGTCAGGAAGTTCCAACAGCTGTGGCTTTTTAACATAATAAAAAGTAATGAGGAGTTTATTTTGACCTGTCCTTCTTTAGAGCTTCACGAAGCGGTTGTATTCATCTCATCCTTCTCTCTCTGTCTGTGGTTCGTCAGGAGAAAGGAGCGGGAGGAACAGGCTAAAGTCTGCAGCCGTCGATGTGTCAACAGGTGTTTTATTTCAGCAGAACAAAGCGTCTGAAGCACCTTTTGTGCGGCCCCACTTCCGATGGCAGCGTGTTGCCGACGCGTTCTCAGTCTTTTGAATACTTTCCCTTCCAAACGGTTCGGTTTTGTCAAACAGTTCGATCGATTAGGAATGCATGTTGATGTAACAGAAATTCACAATTTGAATAATTAAAGACAACTCCATCATTATTTACTAAATATTCAAATGAAAAAGACGCACTTTGCATATCGGCTTTGCACCTGCATGTGATTATTCCTATCATACCCTGAGTGCACAGGCTTGCATTCTAAAGCAGTGCCAGCCAGCCAGACAATACCTGAAATATGACTGTGCCTTATTCAAATAAACATTGACTGCCATTATCAGCTTCCTCCTCATAACTATTTTAATATTAATGCATTTTTGACTCGAGCAGTGAAATACCCACCCTAAAATCTCCATCAACATGAAAAGCATTGTTTGTCCCCCCCCCCCCCCCTCTCCCCGGCGGTGGCCCGGTGGAGACCGAGAATGTGTCAGAGAAAGTATGAGACCGTGGGTGTGAAGAACCTCTCTTCAGGGGCTCCGAGTGAGGAAGCCGAGTGTGACTGTCTGCCTCCCCCCTCTCTCCCCCCCCTGTCCCTGTGTCTTCCTCCCGCCGCATCGCCCTGATTAAGCCGTTGAATGCCACTCATTGTCACTCTCTGCGTCCGGTCCCTGGGAAGCTTTTATCTTACCGGCGGGGGGGGGGTAGGGGGGGGGTATGCACACACCGGAGGATCCGTCGTTTGTTTACGACCTCTCCACTAGCTTATCCGTAGTTAGCGTGCGTCTGGTCCGCGAGGTGACTGCGCCCGACAGGAGACGAGGGCTCCGCTGCCGCTATCTGAAGTGTGCGGCCTGGAAGTCATTTGATTCCAATTTCCATTGATTCGGTCGTGTCTTGTGATTCTGTCTCACCCCGATTAGCTTTGTGTTTGTTTTGACGGGAGCGCCGTGCCGATACATGAACGGCAGGGGGAGGGGGGTTTGGGGGGTTGACGTCTGCGTTGACAGGGAGTGGCGGCGGGGGGCTTAAATGGAGTTTAATGTAGTAAAAGTTAATGATGCACAGAACTGGGTGCGTGCCAAAGCCAGTTCCTCATTAAGAGATTTCTTCAAGGAAATAATCACTTAACCCTGTGAGGCTTAGTGGACCGTGTCTCTCCAGGAGTGATGAAGCCCGAACACGAAATTAAGCTCCACGCAAAGGACTACAGACGCAAACAGCAACGTCAAAAATATACCCTCAAAACAAGAAATCCCCCCCAGCAAACTGTTTAGTGGCCGAGAGCCTCGGAGCTTTTAACGTTAGCATCCTAAAATTGTGAGTGGTGGTAGCCTACAAAAACCTAAAGATGGATTGGATGTAAATGACTCTGCCACCGAACCGATTCTCTGATCAGCTGCGATTCTTGGAATCCTCGGGAACGCTGACAGAAAAGTTGGGGAAAGCAAAGACTATGGATTTTCATGAGGGTTTAAACTTTCTTTTTTCTTGGCGTGGGGGCGGAGAGATCTTCTTTTCAAAGTCTTTTGAAATATGAAACGAGCCGGCACACTTCACTTCTTTTCTCGGGGATTCCTTGCATCTCTGTGGTTTCTCTGCGCCAGCCCCTGCCGCCCTTTGCATACTGGGCCTGCAGGTTTCTCTGTATGTGTAGTATGTGTCAGAAGACGTGTCAGGGGCAGGCTCTGTTTTACGTGTGTGTGCGTGTGAGAGCATGCGTGAGCGTGTGTGTGTGTGAGTTCCAGGCTTATGATCACTGCTTTGTGCTCCAACAGTGACAGAGTGCTAGCAGAACTTCCCGGGTGTTTGAGTGTGGAGATAAGATAAGACAATAAATGAGGAGCGGTCGTCCTTAAAGGTAGGAGAAGGACTCTTCTATTGACCTTAAATTACTGCTTCTTTTTTTTGTTATGTTGTCATTGGCAGCCGGAGCGAGGCAGTTAGCTGCCAGAGGAATGGCCGGAGTTAACTTATGGATGTTAGTTAACTTATGGATGTTAGTTAACTTATGGGTTAATGGATGTGACATGTCTGGATATTACTGGTTTTAGCGTCATGTCATTCCTCCCAGTTCAGACAGCAATTACCACACAAGGCTTCAGATCTCCCCTGGAGTGAACTGTGCTCCTCCTGCTGATTCTGAAAGGTATTATACACAGGAACAGGAGATCGGTTGACGTTGTTTTGGTAATGGGTTGGAGGCAACAGCGCCAGGAACACAGTGTTTTGACCACACACGTAGCGATGGACGATAAGCACAGCCTGGACGGCCAGACGAAGGGACGGTGGGTGGTTTAGCGGCTGGAATCCCCCGGAACGTTTTCCGTCCGAAAGGTAATCAGTGTACACAGTCGTCGGCTGCATGGTGTCACACGAGATGGAGCGATTGTGTGTTGTTGTGTTCCCAAACAAGGGTCCGTGTCGGCATGCTACGCCCGTCGGACCGTCCAACAAACACACACACACACACACACACACACACACACACACACACACACACACACACACACACACACACACACACACACACACACACACACACACGCGCGCACATGCACACTGAAGATACTGTAAAGTACCTGCGCTTACCAATACATGTTAGTTAGTTTCCAAGTCCACATTTTTTATCACTGACTTGTCATCAATATGTTTCCATAGTTACCAGGCTACATCTTCTGTTTTTGCTGCTACACATTAATTCGATACACAGCTATGTGTTTTCTCTGTGTATGTGACTTTCTCGCACGTAGGCACGCGCACGCACGCACGCACGCACGCACGCACGCACGCACGCACGCACGCACGCACGCACGCACGCACGCACGCACGCACGCACGCACGCACGCACCGCACGCACGCACGCACGCACGCACGCACGCACGCACGCACGCACGCACGCACGCACGCACGCACGCACGCACGCACGCACGCACGCACGCACGCACGCACGCACGCACGCACGCACGCACGCACGCACGCACGCACGCACGCACGCACGCACGCACGCACGCACGCACGCACGCACGCACGCACGCACGCACGCACGCACGCACGCACGCACGCACGCACGCACGCACGCACGCACGCACGCACGCACGCACGCACGCACGCACGCACGCACGCACTCACTCACTCACTCACTCACACACACACACACACACACACACACACACACACACACACACACACACACACACACACACACACACACACACACACACACACACACACACACACGCGCACATAACCACAAACAAGCCAATACAGAGGGACATGCCATTGCGATCCAACTCAAGGACTCTCATGCCACGCTGTGCATGGATGAGTTGTTCTCTTTTCACCTGATCAACAACCACGCCAAACTCCTTTCAAGATGTTAAGCACTCGTATTAAGAAGCAGCTCTGAATGGGGTGCATACATTCTGTGGCCAGGATGTCAAACACACCCACGCCATACCTGGAACACCTAACGAGTTTTTCTCAATGCTTTCTTCCTTTGAAGCTGATCTTTAAACTTTAAAACTTGATCTCTTCGGGGTGACGTTTGTTAATACCTTTGGCCTGATTTTGTTGAAGTACAGAAAGGATAAAGTTGTTGTTTTCAGAAGAACATCGTGTCGCTGGCTGTCGACAAGAGCTTTTGAAAGCCCGCTTTATCTGATTCATTCATCGCTCGTACATGTTTGAAGAATTCATGCTCGGTGTTTCCCTGTCACGGCCCTGGCTTCTGTTGACAGAGCAGTCTCTCGTTCTTCACTGTGTAACAGTGTTTTTGTCTGAGTAGAATAGCTCACAGAGTAATCTCTGTTTTCTACAATAGCCTCTTTTTCTATGATTGATTGATTGATTATTTTAATGACCACACAGCCAGGCTGGTGGAATTTGTTTTCAGTACAGCTCACTGGTACACATTCCAACATTCGAATAAACATTAAACATGTAACATAAATATTCATACAGACAGAAATATTCATAATACATAAGGGCTGTGCTTAATCCTCAGTGTTCAGAGTTCAAAATGTATATCATTCAATGGGAATGAAACTGTTTTTGAAGCGGGTTGTTTTGGAGGCAATTGACCTGTAACGCCTGATGCCTTCATTGTCCCTCGTGACATTTTAGTTATATTAGTTCAGTCTGACTTTCTTCACAATCAAATCAGGAGTTGCCGACGCCAGAGCTGCCTTAATGAGCGGTTGCTTCCTCCATTTGAATGATCACACTGTGATTAGACAAGTCATTACCCTCATTACCTCCGGTCTCACCCATCCACACCTGCACAGTCTCTGCCACGATCCCCTCCTTGTGACCTTTTGATGCTACAAGTGCGCTGCGAAAACACGGCAATTAACCCACAGAAGAAGAAAAACCTCAAACACGCCATAGGCATTCGTCCACGGTTTCGCAGGAGGTGCATCATAACAAAAGGCAAACCTACAATCTGTCTGTGACGCCGGCGACAGGAACCGTGAGGCATCTCAGAGGAATTCCTGTAGAGCAGAGGAGCTGCCCGGGTCAGCCGCTTCAGGACGGGTCCAGAGTCCCACGGTCTCTCCCCGCTGCTGCCCCGGAAGGGAGGAGGGGTAACACATCTCCGGGGAGACTCCTCAGGGCTGGTCCGGCTTATATGGAGACAACGGCCACCAAAGACCTCCGTTTACTGCATGAGCTGGTATCGGAGTTATTCGTCATATGTTTTTTTAACTATTATGTAGAGTTGAATTGCGTACAAATGTTTGTGTACAAATGTGTACGCTCCACACCCACACAAAAGTGATGATTGAGTTCATATAGAGGACGTTAACAAGCACAGCTCCCAAATCACATTTCTTGGGTCGATAAAATCACGTTGTTTCATAAGTAAGTTAGTGAGTCTGGCGTCGTTGTTTTGATCTAGTGCAGGATGTTGTGCAGCCTCCTCTTCAATTGTGAAATCGGTTTAATTAAAACCCCCAACGATAAATACTACTGCTTAGCTGCTTTTACTATTTTCTTGGCAACATCTCAGTTGGAGAATTGTATGACAAAATACAAAACAACGACAACTATTTAAATAATTTGACTTAATTCAAGGAAACCAGTTAGAGTAGACCCATTATCAATGAATGTGTTCAACTTGAGGAATGTATCCAGCACATTATGTTCAGACCAAGTGCTAAAGTCGTATGTTTACCTTATGTTGACCTTATAGTCGGCTAACGTATTTTACATCCTAGTACGTTTATGATCCTGTTCCTTAAAGAGGTTTAGTCTACTTCATGTTTATTTTCCTTCAGGCATTATCCTCGACTGCCCCAATCTCTCAAAAACATAGCTCAGCCAGGTTATTTACCTAGAAACACAATGTAAGCAAAGTCACACTACAGCCCGAGCAGCTTGACATATGCATTTAGCTTTGTGTATTCCTGCCCCAACAGTCTAACTTCTACAACAGGCTTTGTTTGGACGGATAAGAGATCATTTAGCGTCAGCTTTTCTCTCCTTTTTTTCTTTTCTCCATATGATTACAAAAGGCAGGTTTCCTCAGATGTGTGAGCACAGCCCATTCAGAGCGATGACATAGACATACGTTGTTTTCTGGGGGACTATAATTACGTGCTTTGGGTCTAGACTTTACATAGCCGGCTTTACAGCATAAATAACGCACAAGGCCCTAAATCTCCTCGCTCGTTTTGGAGTGAGGAAACCTTATAAAGGCACAAAACCAAGTGGCTTAAGATGCCTGCTGCCGTTAGAGAGAATGGTGTCCGTTTCACCCACACAGCACACTGACCCACATTCTATCTGCGGCTATTAAAAACCCCCCTCAAGCACTTTGATAAGACATGGTGCGTATGGTGACCAGAGAGAGGGAGAGAGGGAGAGAGAGAGAGAGAGAGAGAGAGAGAGAGAGAGAGAGAGAGAGAGAGAGAGAGAGAGAGAGAGGGGGAGAGAGAGAGAGAGATGCACAGCAGTGATTAAAGCCAGTTCCTCTTTCTTACATATGGAATGTCCTAGCTGATTGAGAGAGAGAGAGAGAGAGAGAGAGAGAGAGAGAGAGAGAGAGAGAGAGAGAGAGAGAAAGAGAGAGAGAGAGAGAGAGAGAGAGAGAGAGAGAGAGAGAGAGAGAGAGAGAGAGAAAGAGAGAGAGAGAGAGAGAGAGAGAGAGAGAGAGAGAGAGAGAGAGAGAGATGCACAGCAGTGATTAAGCCAGTTCCTCTTTCTTACATATGGAATGTCCTAGCTGATTGAAGAGAGAGAGAGAGAGAGATGAGAGAGAGAGAGGAGAGAGAGAGATGAGAGAGAGAGAGAGAGGATGAGGGGGGGGGGGGGTAGGGGGGGGGGGGGGGGGGGGGGGGGGGGTGGGGGGGGGGGAGAGAGAGAGTGGAAGGGTGACTTGAGTCAAAGAAACGCTGCATTGAAATCACTCATAAACATGGGAGTACAAGTGGGGGTCAGGATAGATTGAGAGAGAGAGAGAGGGAGAGAGGGAGGGATAGAGAGAGAGTAAAGTTGACGGACAGAGAGAGAGATGCATGGGGGAGAGAGAGAGAGAGAGAGATAGTAAAGAGGAGACAGACAGAGTCAGAGAGAGTGAGAGAGATGAGTGGGAGAGAGACAGTGAGGTCAACGTGGTGGATGGAGAGAGACAGTGAGGTCAACGTGGTGGATGGAGAGGGGCGCAGAGAGAAAGACGAGGGGGACTAAGAGAGACAGTGAGGTCAACGTGGTGGATGGAGAGAGACAGTGAGGTCAACGTGGTGGATGGAGAGGGGCGCAGAGAGAAAGACGAGGGGGACAAAGAGAGACAGTGAGGTCAACGTGGTGGATGGAGAGGGTCGCAGAGAGAAAGACGAGGGGGACAAAGAGAGACAGGTTAGCATGAGAGCGCAAGGAGTAAAGAGACGAAGAGAGAGAGAGAGAGAGAGTGGGAGAGAGAGAAAGAGAGAGAGAGAAAGTGAGGGGGAAAAAAGAGAGACGTTTGCATGAGAGCAAAGTAAAGAGTATAGAGGTGACAGAAGCGAGAGAGAGAGAGAGAGAGAGAGGGAGAGGGAGAGGGAGAGAGAGAGGGAGAGAGAGAAGAGAGAGAGAGAGAGAGAGAGAGGGAGAGGGAGAGGGAGAGGGAGAGAGAGAGAGAGAGGGAGAGAGAGAAGAGAGAGAGAGAGAGAGAGAGGGAGAGGGAGAGGGAGAGGGAGAGAGGGAGAGAGAGAGAGAGGGCCATCCTCACCGCCCCCTCATCACCCGTGGAGCAGGCTTTGTCCTGGTCATTGTCACTGGCTTAGTGCTGAGGCGTTCTCCGGCCGGCAGAGCAGCTTGGGGCGACATATGTCACCTCAGTGAGTCTCCGGTCGCTCCTTTAGCTGCTCCGGAGGAGGGGAGGGGGGGAGGGGGGGAGGAGGGGAGGGGGGGAGGAGGGGAGGAGGGACGCGTTCCGTCCGACCGCAGGCCCAAACAGAGCGACACACAGCAGCAGAGAGACGGAGGCACACAGAGATGGCTGGATAACAGAGAGGGGGAGAGAGAGAGAGAGAGAGAGAGAGAGAGAGAGAGAGAGAGAGAGATGTGGAATACTCCCTTGTTACTCCTGTCAAACACTCATTGCTAAGGACCCGGTGAAATACAGCGGCCTCGACTCAGCCAACCAGGTCCCCTAAGTTGGCGGCATGAGCGCCAGCACAGTGAGTACTGGAGACGTCTGAGTGAATGCAGAGTGTGTGTGGGCGTGTGTGTCTGTGTGTTTCTGCGTGTGTGTTTGTGTGATTGCAAGGCTGTGTAACTGCAGGGTTGAGTCCACCCATTTGCACGTTAAACCGAGGGCCTTTTGCGTGTAGATGTCATATTTGAGTTGTGCTGTTCATCTCTGCCCTCGTGACTTAAGCGCCCTGAGCCTCGGGGGGGTTTAGTGGGTG
Organism: Gadus chalcogrammus; assembly: GCF_026213295.1. Taxonomy (NCBI): domain Eukaryota; kingdom Metazoa; phylum Chordata; class Actinopteri; order Gadiformes; family Gadidae; genus Gadus; species Gadus chalcogrammus. The sequence continues at coordinate 28,375,844 of NC_079412.1, read as the reverse complement.
TTGACGGGGTGGGGGGTGTTAGGGTGTAGGTGGAATTGGAAGTTGGAGAGTGTGGGGGTCGTGTTGTATGCATGCGTCTGGTGTGTGTGTGTGTGTGTGTGTGTGTGTGTGTGTGTGTGTGTGTGTGTGTGTGTGTGTGTGTGTGTGTGTGCGTACTTGTGTGTGTGTGTGTGTGTGTGTGTGTGTGTGTGTGTGTGTGTGTGTGTGTGTGTGTGTGTGTGTGTGTGTGTGTGTGTGTGTGTGTGTGTGTCGGCATGGATTAGCGGTGTGGCAGTCACACCGGTGCGGGTCTGGTCGGCTGTTGGTTTTAGCGTGTGGTCCTACAATCCCTTTGGGGGATTTGTGGCCGGGCCCTACCATGTGTTCAGGTAATAGGGCCCCCCCCCCCCCCCAAACCCCCGCCCATCCACCCACCGTCCCACCCACCAACAGCCCCCCACCAGAACTTAGACCTTACACTACGCCGATTTCACCCTCGCTGGTTTCTGTCGAGTAGAGTAATTGCTAAAAGTTGTGCCGGCCCTGATTGCTGGGCCTGCGTTGAGAGGAGCAGTTTAATAGTTACCCTGAGCTCAGTGATTTGGTCTAATCCACGAGTGTCTATCAAAACAGCGGCTTTGCCACAGTTGATTGAGCATTAACTGTTTGGCGAGGTTTCAGTACTCTCCCACCCTTGGGATCGGGGACGGACAGAAATCCGAGTCGGTTTATTTGGCAGACGGCTTCATCCGGGGAGACTCGCGGTGAATTGATTCAGAGACGTGAACGGGCAGGTGGAGGGGAGGGCCGGGTTCTCAGCCAAGCTTACAGGTAGACGGCAGACATCGGGGTTTGAACCCGGGACCTTTTCGGCACTTTTTCGGTATTCCCTGGTCTGTTATCTTCAGAAGGAATGAGAGCCTGACTGCATTTAGGAAACATTGATCAAAATCGCAGCTTCTGTTATGTTGCGGTTCACTAGTGTGTGTTTTGTGTGTGTGTCTTTGTGTGTGTGTGTGTGTGTGTGTGTGTGTGTGTGTGTGTGTGTGTGTGTGTGTGTGTGTGTGTGTGTGTGTGTGTGTGTGTGTGTGTATGTGTGTTGACTCACAAAGGCATGTTTGTGCGTCTGTGTGACAGAAATGATGAGCTGAAAGCACCAGGGGCCGTATTCACAAAGCATTTTATCTTACCGCTAGGAGTGCTCCTAACTCGCGCTAAAACATTTTACGTAGGAGTTTTTTCTTAAAAGTTATTCACAAAGCCGCTGAGACCTACTCTTACTAAGGATAAATCACAAAGAGTGAACTAAGAGTGACGCGCCGTTGCTATGGATTACGTCAATTCTCGTGCACGAGTTTAGAAGCGGTCAGTTCGGTGATTGGTTGTTCAGACGAGCCCACTGAATCACCGAAAAACAAGGAAATAGCCTAGGCTAGAAATGAATTCCTATTACATAAGTAGTTATAGTGCAGTTAGCAGAATACACGCATGATGACAATTTTGTGCAGACCACGATAATGACGTTGTAGCCTGCACGTTCAAGAGAGAGAGAAAGCAAACAATACAAATACGTAAAATCTAAAATAAAATAAATGTTACGAACTACCCAAGTGTTGACTGATTTGTGCCAAGGTGTTTACCTAAAATGTGTTTTCAAAGTGATCCCTAAATGCCTGTCCACTCGGTTCCACACGGCCAAATTCCTTGTAATGTTGATCGCCATCATCATCATCATCATCATCATCATCATCATTATCGTCTGGCTGTGGAATGTTCCTCCGCTTGCAAAGGTTGTGTAGAATGGCACATACAGTGATTACTGTGCTTGCCCTCTCTGGGGTGAGGCGTATTTCGCCGTGGAGGACATGAAACCGACGTTTCATCTGCCCAATTCCTCTCTCCACAACATTCGTGTATGTTTGTGTGCTCGCAAAGAGCCAATACGATGTGTTTTACGCATAGCATAGGACTATACGTAATCTGCGTAATCACTTACATGTTACACTTGAACTGTGCTCCCGGTTGTGGATTGAGGTAGGGTGTCTAGAGCCACGTCTTGCATGGATAGTCACTGTCACCCAGCAAGTGACACCCAACTGGTACATCTCAAAAAGCTGCCTCAGACCGCTCACCATTAAAATGCGCGAATCATGGGTAGCTGAAGATCCAGGCCACTTTGCAACAACATCCAGTAGGCTATGT